>NW_004797365.1:630945-632388 GCF_000002075.1 Aplysia californica
AGAGAGAGAGAGAGAGAGAGAGAGAGAGAGAGAGATAAAGAGCCTTCTCGGATAATGGCGAAAATTCTCGGAGGTCTCATGTGCATGTTGCGCACGTTAAAGATCCCTTGGTGGTCTAAAATTGATAAGAGTAAGCTTCGGCCGCCATTCGGGCAAAATTCAAAATTTCCCACTAACTGAAAATGTTTAATGTGTCCCTGGCGCTCAAATGACCTTATGCAAGAGCCGTAAAACACTTACCAAAAAAAAAAAAGAGAGAGAGAGAGAGAGAGAGAGAGAGAGAGAGAGAATGACAGACAGCTTGTGCGAGAAAAAAAAAGGGAAAGAGAGAACGAGGGACAGAGAGCGAGAGTGGGAGAGAGACGGAGATAGAGAGTGTGATAGAGAGAGGGGGTATTAACTTAACAATTAAATTGACAGACAGGGAGACGGGCAAGCAGACCTTACTTTCACCAACATGTTTGCTTACCACGACAGATTTGCAATGCCTGCTACACAATGTGATTTCAAAACCAAAGGTACGTTCATTTCCTTACCGGTAGACAGTGTGTTGTTTATGGTGAAACGAACAATGTCAAACCGTGACCAAAATGCTTGATCAAGTTTAGACATAATGCCAGCAAGACTGTTTGTTTGTCTTTATGCGATTTTTACGGCACTTACATCACACAGTCATATGAATGCCAAAGATTAGACATATCGCAAGAGAGTTACAAACAAACATAAAATAAGGAGTTAAGATCAGGAAGATCGAATTTACTTTTTTGTAAAAGAACGAATCACACCAGAGCACCTGCAGCAAGACCGTAAGATAATTATGTGCAGTGACGACAAGAATAAGAACATTTTCAGAGAAATGTGGAAGAAATAACCTGTGAGATTCTCACTTCGGAAGAAGAACTAGATCTAGTCTGAATCAAAGTGGGATTTGTTCATGGACTCATCCTCGGGATAGTCTACTAAACCCTGCTTTTTCGGCGACGCATGCCAGCATTTCCTTAATACCGGGCTTTTTGATGAAAGAAAAACACAACCTCGCTCTGCAAGACTCTGGATTTGCCTGTGGTTGCTTGGGTTTGTGAAACGGAAGAAAATGAGAGAGAGAGAGAGAGAGAGAGAGAGAGAGAGAGAGAGAGAGAGAGATTGAGGGAGAGAGGTAGAGTGAGAGGACAGACAGACAGACAGACAGACAGGCAGACATTGGAGACACAGTGCGACACACAGACAGACAGAAAAAAATGAAAGATACGTAGATAAACAGAGAAAGAGAGCCAGAGACAGATGAATAGATAGAAGAAGAGATCACAGACAGAGACCACAAAAGGGGCAGATAGGCAGACAGGCAGACAGAGAGAGAGAGAGAGAGAGAAAGAGAAAGAGAGAAAGAGAGAGAGGGAGAGAGGGAAACACAGAGAGAGAGAGAGAGAGAGAGAGAAGAGAGAG
>NW_004797365.1:633727-635529 GCF_000002075.1 Aplysia californica
GAGAGAGAGAGAGAGAGAGAGAGAGAGAGAGAGAGAGAGAGAGGTATGGTGACTATAATGATAGAGTTAAAGAGCAGAAAACATAGAAGAATGGAATGGATGAGCTAGTAGTGATACAGTTGGTAAAGAAAACCACATTTGGTTTAGAGAAATAGAAATACACGAGAGAAAAAAAAAACTTGTTATGTTTTTGGAATTGACACTCTACAACACGAGTCACATCCCACCTTTTTGGGCGTGACGTTTGGCAAGCCCAAACAGAGAGGTGCAACAGAAGAACAGAACTGCTTTGAAAGTTGGCAAGGTCAGATTGGGGAGCAAACCACACCATCTTGACGTGGAACCTATGTTGACCCAGCCCTGGAATAATGTATGGCAGCGTGGGGAACAGCATCAGACAGCAACTTCCACAAAGTAGCAAGAATCCAGAATCAAAATCTACGGATTATCACGGGAGCAATGCGATCTACGCCCATTCAGGTCATGGAGACACTAACTGGGCTAGAGCCCCTGAACGACAAACGCGATCTGAACGCGAATGTTTTTCAGGAAAAGGTCAAAAGAATGCCAACCCACCCAATGAAGGATATATCTTCAAAAAGATTGAGCAAACGTTTAAAAAGAACAAGTTTCCTCCATATGGCCAGACACTCTTGCTCTGGACTCGACATCACTCAAGAAGAATCTCCAACCCCACTAGACCCAAGTCAGGTCCATCCTCTTCAGACTTATCCCCCCTCTCAAATTCGAGAGAACCTAGAAGAGCTTGGCACCAAATCTGAAGTCCGTCCTCCGACACTCAAGTCACTGACACTCAACCAACTGGGCAGAAACGTCTCAAGCAACCGGTGGAATCGAGTTTACACAGATGGATCAGCTACTGATGCAGTCAGAAACGGTGGTGCAGGTATCTACATAGTGTTGATAGATGGGTCAACAGAGAGCCATTCCTTCCTCACAGGATCGCTATCTTCCAACTATAAAGCAGAAACATCAGCACACGAAACAGCAGCCACCATTCTCTTGAATTACCAAAAATCTAAAGCCAACACCGTCATCCTCACAGATGCCAAATCTGTCCTACAAGCTCTCCAAAAGCCACAATCTGCTCAAGTACGACAACTCATTTCCCTTCTATGTGATCTAAACTCCCAAGCCAACACAACTCTGCAGTGGATACCAAGTCACTGTGGCATTCATGGAAATGAAAGAGCAGACGACTTTGCCAAAGAAGGAGCCAAAATGACCAAGATTGGGGATGGCACGGATCTCTCAGAGGCAAAAACGCTAATAAAATCTGCCATGAGAAACAAATGGAAAAGATCTCACCCTAATCACAACAGACGTAACCCCTACTACATGCTAAAGAGAGCAGACCAGGTCACAATCTTTCAACTCCGTTGTGGCCACAACAGACTCAAACACCGTAGGCACACTGAATTAAAAGTAGGAGAGTCTGCGATCTGCGAATGTGGACACGACCAAGAGGATGCCAAACATATCCGTCAGCATTGCCCGCGCTACGCCACCCTTCGTGCACAGACGGGGCAGAATGTGACTCCTCTTGAGAGAAAACTCTATCGCAGTCTCTCAGATTTGAAGCGGACTGCACAATTTGTGCGCGACATCGGACTGAGAGTCTAGCTGTTGTCATCGAGAACAAGGAGGAAGAAGAAGAAATGACGTCTCTTGTTCTACAAAAGAGGAGGGTTGTGGGGTTGTGTTTCCAGGTGAAGATTAGGAATTGTGGGGAATAAGGTAAAAGATTTGAAAACAAATTTGACACCCCCCTCCCCCCCCTA
>NW_004797365.1:636087-638016 GCF_000002075.1 Aplysia californica
TGTGTGTGTGTGTGTGTGTGTGTGTGTGTGTGTGTGTGTGTGTGTGTGTGTGTGTAAGTGTTGTTTCCTTTATACATTCTTCATGGGAATAAGAGAGCAAACAGTGATACTGATCATAGAATAGGAATACGAAAAGAAAACTGGGGAGGAAATTTGAGAACCGAAGAACGAACTGCTTTCGACAAACACTTACGCAAATGTGTCTCAAACTCTTCATTAATTTGTTGAGGAATTAAATGTATTCAGCAAATGAAAAAATCCCAGGTCTTAACAGCATAAAGCAATCTTTCCCTCTCTACGTTTAATTTTTTAGAAGGAAGTGAAACCACAATGACATATGACTGCCCTTTTGGAACCACAGAAAGCTTAAGGTCTATCTCATTCAGCGACAAAAGTGCAGTGATTATATTCTTTTCATTGCTCTCTAAAGCCTCTGGTTTGCTATTAATTAATCCGCGTGTTTCTGCTTGGATGTAGCCAATACAGCCCGGTTAAGTCTGCAGAGGCAGGATCGAAGCACCCCGTCTCTTAAATGATTTACATTTCATCGACTGGGGTAGCGAGCAATAATTCACAAACAATAACGTATAGTAATTATTGTAACATAGTAATATAACTAAAACGTGAAGATATTGCCTTTCTCATTTTAGTTTTTGTAAAACTATGTTGTTTGATATCTACTTGGGAAACACGGTACTGGATAGCCCAATTCTAGACACGCGCAAATATTACACAACCATGTTATTGTTGGGCCAGTCAGTATATAAGCCGGCTGTGTTCAATATTTAGTCATTCTATGCCACAAACAAACGATCCATGCCGACAGCAGAAACCCTCTTCTGTGACAGAATGAGAGGTATGAATTTAACTCTGATCGATTTTTTTCCAGGCTTCAAAAAGAGATTTTCTAAAATTACATTAACATGATGAAGAGCTCCCCCATGGTTTACCTCTATAGAATAACAGTAAGAGAGAAATTTGTGAAAGAATATATAAACCTTTCGCGTAACTGAGCGATAGTGAGTGATATGTGTGTGTGTGTGTGTGTGTTTATGTTTAAGTTAGATTAAGTGAGAGCAAAGAGTCTACATAATAAGAGGGGCCACTCCTCTCTTTGAGCCAATTAAAAAAGTGTCCTCAAAATTCGGTGGCGCCCTCTTCGCAAAAGCGCATCCTTTGCGAACAGAGTTACCCTACTTGAGTTTAAAATATCAAAGTGAAACTAGCAAGTTTTTGGATACATTTCGGAAGAACGCTTTTTTAAAATGGTTACGCTGACGAAAAACCTTTTCCGGAGGAAGGGATGATTGTTTTCTTCGTTTAATTTGACTTTAGAATGAAAGGCGAGAGGTCATTAAAAATTTTTTTAAACAGCAGTCGATCTGAGCACGCAAGGATGTGCTATTCCTATTCTTCTTCTGGAAAAACCAAAAAGAGCTTCAAAACAGACTGCAGCGCCATCTGAAGAAAAGGGCGGACTTCCGGCGGACACTTTTTTGGCTGAGTGGACCATCTTGTTATGTACTATCATTGGTGAGAGTGCGTATACAAGAAAGAGAACTCGAGTTAGTGTTGAAACCGCAGCGACAGCCAGACATATGTTGCAACGAGAAGGAAATGACAGAACCAGAATCAATAAAATGTAATACTAAAACTAGTGTCATAATCATTGGATTCCATGAAAACGCAAGGGCGCGTGTATCACAGTAAGTTTTGTTAGGGGAAAGGAAGTATCGTGGCTTTGTTTGTAATACATATTTTGGTAAAATAGCATTCGGAACATACTTGGCCATCTGTTCACACCCCTGGTATCCACGCTCAGTGGGATCATATTTGGATCTCCGAGTTGTCATGGATAAGATAAGATAAGATAAGATACATCTTTATTGTCCAGATCCTGGCACATTGGTTTGGTATTCCACCACGAGT
>NW_004797365.1:640431-643815 GCF_000002075.1 Aplysia californica
TAAAAAAATCTTTGCGATACTGGTCCGACACACACACACACACACACACACACACACACACACACACACACACACACACACACACACACACATACACACACACACATACACAAAAGTCCGTATCCACTCAAAATGATTTGTCCTCACAGCGACATTAGATTTCACATCTTTTCCACTCTTACAATTACAACTCGCAAACCTACCACCCACTGCATAACCAAGAAGCTCAAATAATATGCATACAGCTTTCTGCTATAATAATAAAACCGTAAAACCGCAACCACCTTTGTGAATAAATTATCAGTCTTTATAAAGAGTATCCCCCATTATAGGAATAGATGAAATGAAATTAGCGCTTCTGTTACGTTACCTTTGAATTGTAAACTTCCCTTTGACATTTTTGGATGTTTTATTATCGAGATCACACACCAAATTTCTATCTGCTCTATCAATATCGTTAGACTATTCGGAGTCATTATCTATATATTTAAAGAATTGCATGTTGTAAAACTCAACATGTTTACGTCCAATTCCTGAATACTAGATTCTGAACAGATAGATTAATGTTGTATGTCTAGGGTAGAGATAGATCTAGTAAACGCACCCTAACAAAATCTTTGTCATAAACAAGAAGCCTTACCCGTGACAAGGCAATGACACTGTAGACATTATTGCAGTAATTGTCAGATATATCATTATTTCGGTTCTTTTTCGAAACAGATAGTTTTAAAAACGTGATTCTATCTTCGTATACATAGATCTACTGTCTCCCACCAGTGTGTGGAAAGAAAAAGAAAGTTTTAATTTGCAACAGCACCGGAGGGTTCGAGATAATTATAATATTGTTATCTCATCAATACTTTCACTATTCTTGTGTATCATGTATATATATATATAAACGATATATATATATATATATATATATATATATCGTTTATATATTATATGTACTACATATGTATATATTTATAATCTTTATATTATAAGAATATAATCGTTTCAACGATGAACAACGATAGGGTGTGATCATAAGTTACCACCGACGTTAATCAATCACTGAGACTTACTTTAATTTTATCCGCCGCTTATACCTTTTTGGGTGTCGCGGGAAGAAAGAGACGTCCCCCTGCCGGAGAGCTTGGGTCAGGGGGATGCCGTGGGTGGTTAATGTTTCCCTGACTCCATCTATCCAGGTCTTTCTCGGTCGCCCTCTAGCCTTGTTGCCATCGAATTTTTGGATGTAGGCACGTTGTATTGGATAGTGTGTTGGTAATCGTAGGAGACGTCCGAACCATTTGATTCTTTGGTGTTGGATGTGAAGCATGACATCATTTGTGCCACCATTTCTCGGATTACTGAGTTTCAAATTTTGTCTCGCCTGGTCTTGTTTACTGCTTTTCTAAGGCATCGAATTTCACATGTTGTAATTGTTTGCTCTAGTGTCTTGTTCATGGTCCATGTTTGGCATTGATAAGTGAGTGTTGGGATGTATATGGTGTTTTCTTCCTCCTTTTGAAGAAATTAGATTCTGAGAAACTTTTGAAAATATATCGGTGGTCCTTTAGGTGATTTTATGTGCTAGTGCCAGCTTGTGTTTGCCTGTGTTTTATGTGTCTTTATGTGTCTTTACGTGTCTTTTCGTGTTTTTGGGTAAGAATGTTAGCATTTGTTTGCCTTTGTCTTTATGTGCGAATATTAGCGAGGTGTTTGCCTGCGTTGTGCACATTACAATATCAACGTATGTCAAGCACGTGAATTTGTATGTGTCTTTGTGTCATTGAGTGAGAAAGCATGGCAATATCTGTTTTCATATGTGTGTGAGTATGTGTATGTATGTGTGTGTGTGTGTGTGTGTATGTATGTAAGTATGTATGTGTGTGTGTGTGTGTGTGTGTGTGTGTGTGTGTGTGAGTATGCTTGTTCATATTTGTATACTGTCCCTTAGCTGTAGAAAAAGACCAGTTAAATCAAAATGAATATTCAAGTGAAATTGAATCAGTTAAGAATACGAACATAATTTAGCTACCGTAAATACCAGAAACACATAAAAAAACAAACGGGTTCGAACAAAATAGGATGGCCCTGTACATAGTTAATGAGATGTCTAGCAAGCTCGACACAGTGTTACTAGTCCAGTCTGTATTCAATAATTTGCTAACCGTCACTTAGCTATCTTCTACCAAAATTATTGTGTTTGGTAAGTAAGTATCATTACTGGATGTTTAAACTTTGACCTATAAAGTGTCTCCTTTCTTGTTCTGTCACTTTAAATTCTTTACGTACAAAAAAAATGGGGGCTTAGTTAAATCTGGAGATTCGAATTTTGTTTTGTGTTTTCCTCACGTTGCGCAACTCAAAGGGATGATCACGAAACAGGAACTGAAATAAACAGGCCTGGAATCTAATTTCTTCAAAAAATAGGAAGAAAACGTAGCTTCATTACGATAGTAATCTCCAGATCGTCTGGACATCCCACAGGCAAGCCAATGATTACAACAAAATCTTTCTTTGATTATATCTCTCTTATTTTGCTTTATATCGTAGTATAGAATTGCAATTATTAAAAATAACAACAACAACAATATATGGAAATGAGGCTTGATAATTCTAATTAGGCATAAAATAAAAAAGCAACAACAAAAAAATATATAAAAAATACCTGATTAAAGAGCTTTTACGAGAAAATGTTGAAAATAAATATTTCAGAATTTCTAATTCAAGAATAATTGTTCGATGACTTCTTTCTTTTGATCTCATTTTCTATTGTCTTGGTGACAGTTCAAGATCCACATGATTTCTACGACTTTGGAAATCTCTCTCCAGATCTGCAGCTTAATCCAAATGTGCATATACCAGAGACATTGTCTATCTTTTTTTTTTAAAACCCGCTTTTCCAATGTTTATAACAGGGGGATTTTTTCAATTTTTTTTCACGGCCAAAACTTTGTTAAGGATGAAAGATTTTTGGTCCATCTTTTTTTGGGATTATTTCTTTGGCCTTCGCCCATTGAAATGGGTAAAAAAGGGAAACGCATAATAAAATTCCTTTCCATTAAGAATTAAGCTGAAATAATATTTGGCCCAACCCCTAAAGGGTTGGGCCACCCCCCAAATTTTTGTTTTGCCGAGCGGGAGCCAGTAAACCTGACGGGGATGGGGGCGGGGGGGTTGAACAACATATTGAGATCTATTATAATAACCGACTGTCTGCCTAGTGTACCTTCTTATCTTACCATGAGCTGATCGGTATACCAAGCTGTTGCCACATGTATGTTAATTTAACTGAGGTAAGGGAGAGAGAGGGGTGTATATATACGTATATATATATATATTTATATATATATATATTATATACACAATCAAAGAGGGGTGATACGGAGAGAA
>NW_004797365.1:643915-645181 GCF_000002075.1 Aplysia californica
TGTGTGTGTGTGTGTGTGTGTGTGAGTATGCTTGTTCATATTTGTATACTGTCCCTTAGCTGTAGAAAAAGACCAGTTAAATCAAAATGAATATTCAAGTGAAATTGAATCAGTTAAGAATACGAACATAATTTAGCTACCGTAAATACCAGAAACACATAAAAAAACAAACGGGTTCGAACAAAATGAGGATGGCCCTGTACATAGTTGATGAGATGTCTAGCAAGCTCGACACAGTGTTACTAGTCCAGTCTGTATTCAATAATTTGCTAACCGTCACTTAGCTATCTTCTACCAAAATTATTGTGTTTGGTAAGTAAGTATCATTACTGGATGTTTAAACTTTGACCTATAAAGTGTCTCCTTTCTTGTTCTGTCACTTTAAATTCTTTATGTACAAAAAAAATGGGGGCTTAGTAGTTAAATCTGGAGATTCGAATTTTGTTTTGTGTTTTCCTCACGTTGCGCAACTCAAAGGGATGATCACGAAACAGGAACTGAAATAAACAGGCCTGGAATCTAATTTCTTCAAAAAATAGGAAGAAAACGTAGCTTCATTACGATAGTAATCTCCAGATCGTCTGGACATCCCACAGGCAAGCCAATGATTACAACAAAATCTTTCTTTGATTATATCTCTCTTATTTTGCTTTATATCGTAGTATAGAATTGCAATTATTAAAAATAACAACAACAACAATATATGGAAATGAGGCTTGATAATTCTAATTAGGCATAAAGTAAAAAAGGAACAACAAAAAAATATATAAAAAATACCTGATTAAAGAGCTTTTACGAGAAAATGTTGAAAATAAATATTTCAGAATTTCTAATTCAAGAATAATTGTTCGATGACTTCTTTCTTTTGATCTCATTTTCTATTGTCTTGGTGACAGTTCAAGATCCACATGATTTCTACGACTTTGGAAATCTCTCTCCAGATCTGCAGCTTAATCCAAAATGTGCATATACCAGAGGACATTGTCTAGCTCTATTTTTTTAAAGCCGCTATTACAATAGTTGTAACAAGGGATTGTTTCATATTTTTCTTACTGACATGAACTTGATAAGGATGAGACGATTTTCGGTCATGCTTTATTTGGATTTAATCACTGAGCATTGCGCATTGAAATGAGTAAAATATGGAAATGCATAATATAATTGCATTGCATTAATGAATAAGCTTGAATTATATTTTGGCCATACACTGAAAGGTTAGGACAACACCCAAATGTCTGTTTTGACGAGCGGGAGACAGTGAAACTG
>NW_004797365.1:646142-649428 GCF_000002075.1 Aplysia californica
AGCGAGATAGAGGAGAGAGAGAGAGAGAGAGAGAGAGAGAGAGAGAGAGAGAGAGAGAGAGAGAGAGAGAGAGAGAGAGAGAGAGAGATGAAAATTGTTGAAACCTGAAGCTGGATAGATGCTTGTTTTGGGATTTTACTCCCAATAGCTCTTTCTCCCAGGACCTCAGCTGTGTTGTTTTTGTGTCCACTATTCCCTCCTTTTGTTATCGTGGAGCAGCCTTGGAAGTACAAAATAGAGATCCCCATGCCCCACGTTTGTTATTTCCTGGTTTAGGATTCTCAACTGGTAATGCCTTTCATTACTTTACCGTACATGGCACAAACTGAGTAGTGTTGCAAATCCCACCTGATCAAAAAGAAAGGAACGTACATGTACTAAAATAACATTATAGTAGCAAGAGGATGACTCGTTGGTTCATCACTTCGCCCGGCATTGTACAGAGCGCTTGGTAGGCTTACTTTCTTTCTTTTCTATCTCTCTGTCTGTCTGTCTGTCTATCTATTTATCTATCCATCTTCGTATGCCTCCCTTTATCTCAATCGATTTTTTAAAAACTCCAGCCCTCTGTCTTTCGCGGAGACTTACCAACATGGACCAAATCCAGATGCTTGTACGACCACCATAATTCGTCACGTTTTGCTATTCACTATTCTATTTTTATCTTTGAATTTTAATTGCTTAACCTTTTCTTGTTTTTTTTGTCTTATCAACAATAAATAAATACATTCGTAAGAGTATCCAACATGCCAATATTCTAGGAAATGTCAAACGGCGTAAATTGTGCATTACGTTTCATTGACATACGGCATGGAACATTACGAAGACATTTAATCTCCATCGCGTTCCTGGAAGCGTGCTCTCTCTACTTACGTGGTGTCATTAATGAATCCACTTATTTCCCTCCAGGGATTTTTGTTACGAGTTATACACCCTCCAGGTGGGTCATTGACACACACTAGTCTCGCTGGGAGTGGGAACTTAATTTGCCCACTCGGGTCCTTTAGAACTGAAGTCGTCTTGTAAATGGCTAATGAGATGCCAGCCTCAGGCAGAAGGAAGGACGTCATTGTGTGTTGTAATAACATGAGGAGATGGCTGATCGAAGACAAGCGTTTTGTAGAAGTAACGTTGTACTCAATGAAGTTTTGAGGTCTAATGGGGGTCAAGGAAGTGTTTCGTTTTTACGAAGTGTCAAGGTCTAGCAGTACATTAGTTGGAATATTAAATTACAAATATTGTTATACTCAATAACCGTAACTTTTTTTCTTGCTTTATTTTATACTAACGTGGTGAGTTGTGAGCAACATGAACATTAAAATCTGACTCCGCGGGGCACTGGAGTATTCAATCAAGACCCTTTTATTCCTAGAAAAAAAGGGAGATTCCATTTTGATTTGGAAGAAACGTTTTGTTTCTTTTCTAAACATTTTATATCATTTGTTTCAAAATCGACATTTTTAGCTTTGATCTCGTTAAAACGTCACGCAGTTCTCTTCTGTTTCTCTCAGAGTAACCCTCTCTCTCTCTCTCTCTCTCTCTCTCTCTCTCTCTCTCTCTCTCTCTCTCTCTCTCTCTCTCTCTCTCTGTCTCTCTCTCTTTCTCTCTCTCTCTCTCTCTCTCTCTCTCTCTCTCTCTCTCTCTCTGTCTCTCTCTCTTTTTCTCTCTAGGTGAGAGTGCCCCCTCTCTCTATGAGTTTTCTGCCTGTCTGCCTATCAGTCTCTTTCATGCGACACACAAACACATTTTTGGTATTTGAATGTGGGTCTCTGAATGTGAATTTTGAAGCTGGGGGTCATCTTTATTTTTTGAGATGTTAACTTAAGTTCACAGATCGGCATAAAACAAGACCGAGAAAAAAATTCACAGAGAGGCAGTAAAAAAAATGCCATAAAAAATCATTAGAAATCTGGGGTATGAAAGACATCACACAAGCGGTCATGATTGTCGCATTTCTGGCTAGATATATTCATATCCCTCTGCATGCTTACTTTCAGAACCTCTACCTTTTCCTTTGTCTATCACCCTATAGGTCATTATCATATTACCTCCTTCACTCCATTTCTCTTATAACTTCTTCGTATTTCCATTTTCACTCTTTGTTTCTCCCTTTTATCCTTTTTTCTCATTTGCTCACATCCTGCTCCGTCAAACTGAAGACGTAAATATAAAAGATCTTCTAATCAAGTAAGGGGTGATAACTCTCCGTACGCTAACAAGATGTCTCCACGTCTCCGGCAAGGACTGACAACATAATCACATGGCCGCACCGAACGAAGTCGATAGTCAGTTTTCGATGTTCTGAACCCAAATAAACAAAGTCTTAAGCTACAAGTCAAAGGGATCTTGGCAAATGAGACACAGTGACACTGAACTACGCGATGTAACTCATTTTCCCGTCGCTGGCCTAAGAAAAGACGTCACGGCTGCCAGCAGTGTGTGATTTGGTCTGTCTGTTGACCGACTTATCAAATCCATACGGGCGCAAATACAACCTATGAATTCTTTGCTGGATTGGATTTTAGTTGAACTATATATGAAATATGTTCATTTTGAAGCGAATTGTTTTATATGATGTTGTGATGCGTGACCTTCTCAGGACAACATTATTTGTTCAACTTTAAGAGGATGGCACTAGTCTAGCAACCGCTACTTGTATAGTAGACCGTTTCTTTAGAAACTTTAGAAATACAGAAATCTCACAAACAGACCCAAGTTATAGTGTTCAAACCATACGCACTTATACCTACAACTGAGGTCCAAGATTTGTACTCATTTCAGAGTGAAAATGAAACTTTCACCCAAGATGCAATAAAAGGATTCTAGGAATAATAGGACAAAACACATCTAACTACTGACTCAAAGATACAGGTAAAAGGAAAAGTTACCTGTGATGCCAACTTTATCTTGGATCGGACAGCAGACGATTGCAGCTTGTGGATAAGGAAAGTTAAGACCAGTGTCTATGAAAGATAAAGATTAAATCGCTACGACATAAATGCAATACCTGATGAAATGCAATCTGATGCAACGAAGTGCAGAATATAGATCCTTCTTAGGGATTTACTGCCATCAATATGTTTGCAATAAAAGACTTATTTACTACTGTATCTATTACTTCTCTAGATAAAGTATTGAGCAACACAGCACTTAGCTCAAGTAACTGAAAATTGCCTTCAGTTTTTATTATTCTCAACGTAACAAGACAGTAGGTGTTCCACTTCAAAAAGAGGAGGTGGGGAGAGAAAGAAAGAAAGAAAGAGAGAGAGAGAGAGAGAGAGAGAGA
>NW_004797365.1:650995-653846 GCF_000002075.1 Aplysia californica
GGGGGTCGGCCGTGTTGTGACAATTTGTTTAAGCCTGAGTTCTTTTAGTTTATGAGTGGTTTGTTTTTTGTTTTTGTTTTGTAGTTTCTCTATGGGAAAAGGATGAGGGATATTCTTGTTGTTGATGCTACTTTTGTTTGTTTTTGGGTTTTTTCCTTGACATTTCAAGCATGTTTTTGATGATGATGATGAAAATGGTGGTGGTGGTAATTGTGGTGGTGCTGGTGCTGGAACTGGTGCTGATAATGTTGATGGTGGTGTTGATTATACTGATGGGTTTATGATGTAAGACTTAATCTAATAAATTGATAAATTTAAACTGAAAAAATCGTACACGTTTCCAGGAGGTCTCTATAGTGAGTGTATGTATTACAGTGGTAGGATTTTTTTTTAATTCGGGGTGGAGAGGATGAGAATGAAGTACAGGGAAAACTGAGACGATAAGCCCTAGAGCTAAATATGTTACTGAGTGTTGGATGGATGGAAAGGGAGAGGGACAACGCCAAATAAATCTAGGTCAGCCCCGATGCCCAAACCGTGTTTTGACGTCACAGTTAATAGACAGACGTCATAAAAGTTCTCCTCTTACATGACTGCTGCTCATGTTATGGCTTCTGCGTGGTTTGAGCTAAGCTGACTGCCTTTTTTTTTGTTTTTTAGGGGGTTTTCTATTCTTTTTTTTCTTTTTTCTTTTCCTTTTAGCATTCACGTCTGGGTAGTTTAAACGGGTATAGCAGGATGGAGAGATGTATTGTCATTGTTCTTTTTTTTCTTTTTTTTTTAAAGACGGGGGCCGTTAGGGAGAGTAACTGAGAGGAAAGACAACAACTTAGCAAATATTATGGTAAAACCCTGAGACATATTTCCGCATCCTATTATGTGCCTTTTAGACTGGTGAAGCTATACGGGTTTATGAGTCCTCCGAGACTTGCTGTCAGTGTTGAAGACTCTCATACCGCATAACTGATGGGAACTGGGTCATCGGAGTATAGAGGGGAGATGTAATGCAGACTGGAGAGTCTGGGAAACGTGTATGGGGTGGGGGTGTGTGAGTTCTGTGATTGAGTGTAGTAAAGATCAGAGGTTTGAGTTTGAGTAAAGAGAGGCACATCGACACAGTATAGGTCATTTCGTGTTGGGGAAAAACCTAGACAGACGGACAGAAACAACAGAGGGAAAAAAAGAAGTAGAACCTATTAGTGCCTCCCCCCCCCCCCCCCCCACTTCCTAATCTCTAGCCCCGGGTTCAAAAGTATGAGAGCTGCGGGTCTGAGAAGGGAATGCGAAACATAGAAAGGCAGAGCCAGTATAAGATTATGCAAACTGGTCTAAAATAGTCGTCGACTGTAATTCAACGTCACAAATGATGTTGACCTCGTGAGAGCTCTACTGTTTTGGGTTATAAGATGGCGGGGTGAGGGGGGGGGTGAGGTGATGTACTGTTTGTGACACGCATTTTGTTTAGCTAGCCTTAGATCTATTACCTGTTCCAATGATGGTCACCGCTTTGGACCGAAATAATCAACATTGGGAAAAGGGGGCGGGTGGGGGTGGACGTTTGCTGTGTATGTGAGAATTGGGGGAAGGGAGGCATAAGGTATAGAGTTAGCTAGTTAAGAAGACGTGTCCCTGCTCTAATTAGGCTAGGAACGTAGATCAAGGGCATTTGGTGGAGTCCGCCCCTGGGGGAGACTTTGCTTCAGCTCCGTCTCATTATCTTGCAGCAAGATTCTCCCCAATGAATTGGACCCGTCTGGCTGCGGATTAAATACGAATCATACAAGGAGTGGAATTTCTTTCTTACCGATCACACGCGAAAATGATCTCTCTATCTGTCTGTCTGTCTGTCTGTCTGTCTGTCTGTCTGTCTGTCTGTCTGTCTGTCTGTCTGTCTCTGTCTCTCTGTCTCTGTCTCTGTCTCTGTCTCTGTCTCTGTCTCTGTCTCTGTCTCTCTGTCTCTCTGTCTCTCTCTCTCTTTCTTTCTCTTTCTCTCTCCCGTCCTCCCTCTATGTCACCACGAAAATCGTTATCTATCTATCTATCTATCTATCTATCTTCTATCCATCTATCCTTTCTTCTTTATCACTGTCTGTTTTTCTTTCAATTTTCTGTCATATTTGCTGTCTTTCTCATCACAGTTTATCTTTCTTTCCTTTTTTATGGAGAAGTATCTTTATAAATCATTGGCTTAGATAATGGATATTTAAAATTTGGTGTGATTGATCATGTTTTGTTTTCTTGTTATCAGATAAATTTCGTCATACATTTTGAGGAGGAATTAAGCAGCTATGTGGGACAAAGTTGGTCTATCAGTTTAGATGTAACGTTCTTTCTATATTTTATATATTCAAAACAAAAAAACAACAAAACACGAGTTTATTGATAGTCAGACTCAGTAGACGGATTTTTGTTTGTTAAAGGGGGCAGGGTTTTTTAAAAACCAGTTTTGGGTTCAGATGTCAATTATTGGAAACATACATATTCTGTCAGTAAAATTACTCTTCTTCTGATTTATCGTAATTGTAAGATGAAAAGTAAAGTCCTTAGTATCAAAACCACCATAAAAACATCCTATGTCCCTGGTACCCGAGACAAAATGGAATAGAAATAATCATGAATTCCATGTTATTTGCCCTGCTAAGCAAGTCAAAACCCTCTCTCTATTTTTCTAATCATTTGTTTTTGTTTTTTAAGATATCGTCTTCAAATTGTAGACATATTATACAGTTCATTGATGCATTATATTTTTAGCTACATGTTCAGATGACTTTACTCCCTGCCCATAACATCTTTTGGGTCTTTTGAGTTTGAAGATACACTAGCGCTTTAAAAAAGAGTAAATAGATAAAAT
>NW_004797365.1:653946-655377 GCF_000002075.1 Aplysia californica
ACTGTCTGTTTTTCTTTCAATTTTCTGTCATATTTGCTGTCTTTCTCATCACAGTTTATCTTTCTTTCCTTTTTTATGGAGAAGTATCTTTATAAATCATTGGCTTAGATAATGGATATTTAAAATTTGGTGTGATTGATCATGTTTTGTTTTCTTGTTATCAGATAAATTTCGTCATACATTTTGAGGAGGAATTAAGCAGCTATGTGGGACAAAGTTGGTCTATCAGTTTAGATGTAACGTTCTTTCTATATTTTATATATTCAAAACAAAAAAACAACAAAACACGAGTTTATTGATAGTCAGACTCAGTAGACGGATTTTTGTTTGTTAAAGGGGGCAGGGTTTTTAAAAAACCAGTTTTGGGTTCAGATGTCAATTATTGGAAACATACATATTCTGTCAGTAAAATTACTCTTCTTCTGATTTATCGTAATTGTAAGATGAAAAGTAAAGTCCTTAGTATCAAAACCACCATAAAAACATCCTATGTCCCTGGTACCCGAGACAAAATGGAATAGAAATAATCATGAATTCCATGTTATTTGCCCTGCTAGGCAAGTCAAAACCCTCTCTCTATTTTTCTAATCATTTGTTTTTGTTTTTTAAGATATCGTCTTCAAATTGTAGACATATTATACAGTTCATTGATGCATTATATTTTTAGCTACATGTTCAGATGACTTTACTCCCTGCCCATAACATCTTTTGGGTCTTTTGAGTTTGAAGATACACTAGCGTTTTAAAAAAGAGTAAATAGATAAAAATATTTTTGGTCAGTGATTTGAAGTTATATAGATGATTTCGAAATAAAAATGGACTTATCATGTTAAGCAAAAAAAAAATGATTAGAAAAATGAATCGCCCACCATAAAATGAAAAAAAAAATGCAATATGGCCGCCGTTTCCATGGCATAGTGAAGATGTTCTCGAAATATCTTGTTTGGATTTTTATTAGCATGACACATGATATATAAGAATGCTTATTTCATGCCATTTTTCCCAATATTAAGAAAAATGCGCTCAAAAAGTAGCCTCTACCCTTAATGGCTTCTGAAAAAAAAAACCCAGTATGATTACTTGGTGTAATTCGTATTCTGCGTTTACTTATAATAGTATTTAAAAATACCTTATCTATGTAGTCGCATCTGTGGTTATTATTTGTTTGAAGAATTCATAATAATATACCATCTTCAGCGTTACTTCTGATCAATGGCACAGGGAACGTGTTAATAATACCTCCATGGCCCGCAGTAAGACGCAGATCTTGGATGTCACCGGTTTCTGCCTGGGCATCTGCTGTCTCAAAAATCTGTACCCGGAATCTAATCATTAAATCGCAGACCTGATCATACTACTGGGTTGGTGTCTTGCAAAGCTGAAAAGGGAGAGAGTGAGACAAAAAGATATATATATATATATAAAGAGAGA
>NW_004797365.1:656227-657715 GCF_000002075.1 Aplysia californica
CCCCACCTTTTTTTCACCAAAACAAAAACAAGAAAAAAAATCCCGTTTGGGGTTCATGTTCGTTGCCAAAGAAGGATTCTTCAACTAGACGCTCTCATAAGCTTGTGCTGCAAATCTACTTCCTCACATCTTTAACTGCGTTTATTATGTTTTCGACAAGAAACAATAACAACAAAAAACAAAATACAAAACGAAGATAAACCTATCGTCTGAAGGGATTTGTACTCCAAAGGAGACCTGTATCATTAACTCTCTGTTTAAGTGTCCATGTAATATTTGCAGCTGTGACGTATTAATACAATTTTTCCCCATCTATGTCTGTTTTGTCGATGTTGTGGACAAAGTGCTAGAGTTGTGCATTATGAGGAAGCCACTGGGATTACGTCGAAGAATCTATCGAGATATGGAAAATAGCGAAGCACAGTTGAGGCGATAATATTATGATAGTTTTCCATGTTTTGTGCCTTTAGAAACCGCGGCGGCACTCTTATAACCCCCCCCCCTCTCCTTCCAAAGCTCCTATAAACGCGTTTTACTCTTGGCGAATGAGATACCGAAAGCATAAACGACATTTAATATATGTATAGATTTGTTAATACGTTTAACAAGATTACAAATTCGAATGGGTTCTTACCACGGAGGAAAGATAATAATTCTTGAATGGTTTTAGGAAAAAAACCCTGCGATGAACCTTGTCCTTGAACTGCGAACCATGTTATGGTGAGGGAATGCTGTATCATGTTTATAATGCGGCGTCATGCTACACGTTTTTCTAAGAAGGGCATTACCAGAAAACAAAACAATACTTTTTCATGTCTCTCTGACACTTGGTTTGAGAAAATAATATATCAGTTGCAGTCAGGAGTGGTGGAAATAATAAGGGAACAGATCTTTAAGTATTAGAAAAGACCTCGCCAAAGCGATGTATTATATCCGCCTTTTTAAACTAATTGCTCATTCAAAGTCAGATAAATTGAAGTGAAAAGTAAAATGAAGACAATGGATTTTCCCTCCCTCTTGAGATTGTGTTTAAAAAAAGGGGGGGGGGTGGTATTGCTTTAAACCAAAATGACACTAACATGTTCACAGAAATGGAGACAATGCTTTGACTTAACTTTGGAGTAAACAAGAAGCGTGTCATACGAACTAAAACAACTTGCAAAGAGACTTCGATCAGAGTATGTTAAGGGTCCAGATGGTCTTGTCTAGACAAAACAAAGTTTGAAAGAGAGAGAATGAAGCAGAAAAAAGCATACATCCATACAGACGTACAAACAGGCAGACTGAAAGACAGACAGAGAAAGTGCACGCGAGAGAGAAATAGAGAGATTGAGAGGAGGGAGATTGAGACAGAGAGGGGAGAGGTGGAAGAAAAAAAGAGGGAAAGAGTTTGAACAAAGGCACAATCTGACCAAAAAAACAAGTGAAAATGACCGAGTAAGTGAGTGAGCGAGAGAGAGAGAGAGCGAGAGAGAGAGAGAGAGAGAG
>NW_004797365.1:658110-660770 GCF_000002075.1 Aplysia californica
ACAGACAGACAGACAGACAGACAGACAGACAGACAGACAGACAGACAGACAGACAAGCAGACAAGCAGACAGACACAATCAGAGCATAAAAAGGACATGGAAGCAGTTATATTAACGAAAACATTGAAGAGTAAGATGATGAGGGGTTAAGCAAGGAACGAAAATGAACCTTTTATGTCCGCTCGTGTTCTCTGCGGTTAAAACCCAGAGGGAATTACTTAATCCGTCTCAAAGAAGTCTGCTTTCGTTCTCTGGCAATGCAAGTCTCCTACGCGAGAATCTTCCCGCCAAGAAATAATGACGTATGCACGAAAAGTGTGTGATAAAAGAAAAAGTAAACGGTAAAACGTCTTTTTCGGGAATGCCAGAAATTTGAGAAAGACAGGACATGAAAAAGGTTGCTTTGCATTAGGAGGGAAGGAAAATGTGTTTGTTGATTGAATGTTTGTTGATGTTGTTGTTGTTTTAAAATCTGTACCAAATATTAACTTAGCAAGTTCGAATGCGCCATAGCAAAAGCAAATCTAACATTGGTGAAATATTGTGAAAGTCCAAATGTGACACGTATTTTTGTAGCGCTATGACGAACCCTGTGTGATCAAATGTGAAGATAGAAACATCAAATAGAACACAGTTTCTTTTTCAAATGTGACTTTGCACCGTCAAATGTGACATCAATAGAAATTGGCTATTTGCACTAACGATGATGAAAGATGCAGTCGATTTATTTGAAATGCCCAAATATATATTTCGATATATTATATATAAGAGGTGAGAACTACTTGCAAAGGATGGAATTTGCTCGGCATAAAGCGTGCAACTGAACAACTGCTTACAATATCCTAGAGCGCAGGAGAGAGATGGTCGACGGTCTCGTGGCGACAAGAGACAATGTAAGGTGTTTGACTACATGAAAGCTGTTGCCCAATGTCCTGTTGCCAAGATACGACAAATAAACAACCAGAGCCTGCATTCCTACGCCACTCCCCCCCCCCCCCCCAATCCACCTTGACAACCTATCATCAAAATGTTAATGTTAATGGGCTTCTAGGTACGACTAACAAGTACGAAGACATTCGTTGAAAGAAATTGCCACTGTACTAATGATATTAACAACGTATAGTAGCAGAACCGAAACAATGACAGCGAAAACATTATGAAAAACCCCCCAGCTGACATAGAATTAAGGAGAATGGTAGGTAATATCTTTATTCTTGGAAATGCATAAAGATAGTAAATAACTTTTTGATCGACGACTACATAAAACCCAAAGTAGGAGGTGACAGTTACCACAACAAGAGCAGCGTTATATTCTTAGCTAGAACTCCGTAGCAACATTAAGGTACTGTATGCGGATTCACCAAAAGGACTGTCATCTTTGCTCAGTGTTTGCAATTATGGACAAAGAAATGTGCACAATGTAGGCTTTGAGTTCAAAATGTCAGAGACTGTGTGGCACTTGCAGATGGCGATTGAATGCTGAATCCATGTATCTATCGGTCTATTATAAGGATTTTCCTTTGTATTGTGTATTAGGGGTTGGGAGGGGTTGGGAAGCCCCCCTACTATTTTTTAAAATCAGCAGTCGATTCACGAGCACACCTTTCTGTTCTTTGAAATGCTGGTCTGGTTCATCAGCAGTTGTGTGTTTTGTAACGGTTGTCTCTCAAGAGCTATTTTCAGTCCCTGTTAGACCGCCCAACTTCCGTGCAAAGGAAAATAGCAGGAAAACATATATTTTAAAACAAGTCAAATAAACAACAGAGACATACTGTATTACATCAACCGTATTGGTGCATAATGATAAATATGTCCAATTACTCTAAATTACAAACTTTTCCAGAATCTGTGTGACAATGTTTAAACGTACACACAATAATTTAAAAAATAGGAAAAGTAAAAAATAAAGAAATGTTAAAAATAATCTTGAAAAAAACAACTGTATCCATGTTTATTACATGCGAAAGCAAGTTGATTTGTCTATTATTTGATTGTGTATTCATATATTCAGAATTTTCCATTTCTCAGGAAAGTGTTTTTGTTTTAACGTTATCGCCCGGGGAGCCCATTCATGTTTAAGGGAAGACTTGTTTTCTTTAGTTAGCCATTCTTCGTGATGGGGTACATCTTCAAGTGGCATTCTCTGCACGTAGTAAATTGATCCTTTTTTGTATAATGAGATTGTCTACATCCCTCCTCCTCCTTGCTTAGATCTTTCCTAAGACATGTTTGTGTTTCGAAGTATTTTTTTCAGTAGGCGGGCTCGACCTGTTGACTCATTGTCGATTAGTTAGGTATTCAGACTATCTTTCCGTTTGTAAGTCTCTTTAAAAAAATAGAATAGAGACAGTAAATTTTTCCGGCATTAAATATTAAGATTGTTAGCTTAAGTAAATGTATATCGTTTGTATGGCATGATTATAAATCATTGCAGATGTTTAGCATTATATCGTTTCGTTGACCCGCTGCCTCGCCCTTAACTACCAGGGATACAAGATCTCAACAAACTAATATTGTGTCAACGACAAATGTGGTGTCGTGTGCGCATTCATTTGAAAGAGAAACCTAATTGTCGCTTTTACCAATGTAATCTTTACCTTTTCTAACTGTATATGCTCAGCAGTTCTCTCTCTCTCTCTCTCTCTCTCTCTCTCTCTCTC
>NW_004797365.1:660916-661679 GCF_000002075.1 Aplysia californica
GGCTCCTTGGGATATTTAGCGGTTTGGATGATTCTGGTTTTGAAATAAAGCAAAGCAAGCTGTTATTCATTCATCTCGGAGAGCTGTACTGTAAAAAACTATTCTCTATCCGTTCCACAAACGTTAACTACCCTCGCGGTCAATCACGTCCCCGGTTCCCAATTGAGGTTTCCGTCATGGTTCTCCGTTCCTCTGGATGGACGCTCCAGGCTAAAGGCCGACAGACCATTTTGCTACCAATCACTTAGAGAATCCAGTTTTTTTCTGTTTTGGTCTTTATTTTCTCTTTTCTTTCCGTTGTCCAGATTCATGAATAAAATTCTCAGCGGGAGCCCTGTAGCTAAATGGGCAGTCATGCTCTGGGTCTTCGTCTGTCTCAAGTCGTGGCTGCTTTTTTATCCGCCTTTGGGCATTGCAGGGTCCCAAGTGAGGTAACTTGTCTTTCTCATGTCTCTCTTGCCCTAGGAGTTATCCCCCATGGAGTCTTCTCCATTAGGCGGCATTGAGGCTTTCACGTGCGCATTGATGGCAAACCAGCGATTAGCTTGGGGTTTCTGGAGGTGTGAAACGCCGTGGTTTGTGATATCAGTGAACAAGTCACACGCAAAAGGTCTTTTAAACCGATCATACTGTTATGGTCGGTTTCTCGCAAAGTTGTAAATGGAAGGAGAGAGAGAGAAATATATAATATACACACATATACATGATACATACATACTTACATACATACATACATACACACATACATACAAACATACATACA
>NW_004797365.1:662117-665345 GCF_000002075.1 Aplysia californica
ACATACATACATACATACATACATACATACATACATACATACATACATACATACAAACATACATACATACATACATATAGATCTCATACAGAGAGATAGAGACTTAAACATAGACAGACAGACAGACAAACAGATAGGCAGACTGACAGACAGACAGACAGGCCGGCAGATAGCCCGTATTATATGTGGTACCATTTTTTAGAGACAGAGTGTTTAATATTGTAATGAAATGCGCCTTTTGTCGTGTTTTAAACTGCTGTGTAATTTCAAAAATCCGAGAACAAAATTCATTTTCTACCAAGACATCATACAAGTGAATTAGCATTTATCTATATTCTCCTCTGCACAATTTACTCTATTGTAGCAGGAGCATGTGTTAGTTGATTCGTATATTTACGATCTAAAAACATTTCCTAATTTAGAAGTCACGGACTGACTTTTCAGTCAAAACAGTCTAAAAATCTTGAAAGTATATTTTACATTCTTTAAACAGAGTCAGTGGGTACGGACCAACTTCTGAACCACCATCAGGGCTGAGAAAATAACACAATATTTTGCTCAGATCAATCAATGCAATACCGAGCAGAAGCAAGTCATTTGGAGAGGGACACGCGGTTCCCAGACATGATTTGGTATACTGGAGACAAAACCTCCTGAGTCAGGGGATTCGACATACTGATATCTTAGAATTGCAAAGTTCTATCTGCTCAGTACCTAGTAATAAATTTGACGTAATAATTTTTGAGTTTAACAACATGTCAAGCTTTTTCGAATGCAGTTCCATGAACATCTTTATACTGACTCCGAATAATTTAATGATTTTGAAAGAGCAGATAAAAATTTGGTTTCTGACCTGATGGTCTTAGTAACCTAAAACAGGCGAAAATGTCAAATGGAACTTTATAATTCCAAGGTAACGAGGCATGGTATAGTGGAATCGTTTTTCTGCCAAACTGTGAAGTGCAATTATCACCGTCTTTTAAAACCAGATGATGACATGCATTCGTGCTCACCAAAACTCACTCTATAAACATAATGTTGTAAAATGAAATTGGCGAGACATCCCCTTGATGACCAAGGACCCATTATTGTTTAATATCATATCACGGCATGGATGTTAGACTTAATTTCCCGGTATTTTGACTCTCAGAGGGAAAGGTCAACTCTCAACTATGTAAGGCCTGCCGATCCAATTGATAATTATTTGTGTACGTTTCGGTACACAAATAGACCCACCAAAACATCAAGAAACCAACAAAGCACCGTTGCTCCTTTCATTCTAAAATATGTACCAAAGTTCTGGGTCTTTTAGAAGCGACTGAACACATTAAGAGTATGTAGACAACGACTTTCGTGAAGCGTAAAAGCTTTCAAGCAATTTTCCACACTCGGACTCATCATTTAGTGTCTGCTGTCACTCGCTGGGGGCTGTTAGACCAAGTACGCAGGGAACCGAAGTGAGACCACCCTCTTTTCCACGGACAAATGAAATACATTTGAAATTCAAACTACTGCCTTCGAAAAGGCTTATTATCCTATGTCTGGAACGGCGAAGTAAAGGGCTCCAGATTTAGGATTTATGTTACAAAAGTAAAGGAGAAAACTGACGCAGCTTGCGTGGGTGTTTTAAACTTTTGCGTGACATGTTAAACCCTTTCAGTAATCATAGTGTTTTTGAGTTTGAATAAAACGAAGCACATAGACACGAAAACCGTCATATGGTGTAGGGGAAAAACAAGACAGAAAAACAGAAAAAAGCAAAAAGAAAGAAAAGCAAGACCTATCAGCGGAGCCTTCCAACCACCCGCATTTGTAGTAATTGATTAGGAAGCTCATACTTTGAAATGTAGAAAGCCTTTGAGAAAACATAGTGAAAGAATAGTGTGGAGCTCTCAGCAACAGTTCCCAATGCTGCTGGCTTGTGGGGGTTTTTCAAGAAGACAAAAACCATCCTTTTTCTGCAGGTTTCAACCTCCACTCACTTCCAAATAATAGTTGCGATACTTCAGATCTTCATACTTTTAGTAACAGACATAATCGATATGAGGTAAGACAAAACCATACTTTTCTGTAACGAGATGTATTACTGAGAGACAAACAGGATAATAAGAAACAACCAGGAGCTACTGTCTGGCTGCTACTCTCATAGTGACGTCATTAGGTGGGCGGAAACACAGGATTTACCGAAACTGATCTAAACCCAAATTCCTTTTTGCCAACCTAAAACAACCAAACCCATTTCCAGTAGCAGTTCCCATACGCGTAAGCGTAAGCCTGTTTAAGCCAATGTGCCGACTTTGCCCTTTTCCCCAAAATCATGTCATTTAAAAAGATAATTTAAATTTGTTTCGAAAGAACAAGGTCTTTGAAAAATGTCTACCCATGATCTATATAAAACTATCAACAATTTACATAGCATACGCTGCATTTACATTTTCAGGACCAATTCACTTATCGTTACCCGAGCGTTCTGGGATGCTTCCCAGGCTGTTTGAAACGAAATGAAGTTAGGCAATCCCGATAAGGTCTATTGTTTCTTCGCTTTCACACCAAATCTCAATAAGTGAAAAGGGAGGAAAACGTATTGAAATTCGTGTCTGTAGTTTTAATAATACTACGGCCACTTCAAAGACAAATAGCTAGTTTTTGAGAGGCAGTTTTGGTTCCGTGTTGTTTATCTCACTTGACACTGTGCTCCCACGTCAGAACTACAACCTGAGCTATTTACGTTTCGGAGCCAGACGACTGCGGGAGTGTACCTAATCCCGTGCTGGTGTCGTCATCCTTGGATGTCTGAATGTAATCAGTCGTCAAGGTGCTTTCTTCGTGTCGTAATCTCTATTGTGGCGGCCATTGTGATTGCCTTGTCGCCGTAATCCTATTATTTTTACGAGGTGTTTGTTAGTCTTCGGGAATAAGAAAGGGGAGAAGGTTGCACTGGGTAGGCTAATTTGAGTTTGTTTGTGGAAACTGTTCATGCTGTTTTCTTGCTGGCACTCCTGTTGTTTTTGTTGTTGTTGTTATGTTATTATATGTCTGTGATCGACGGGTTTAAGCGGTAAGGGAGTCCGTCATTTTTCTGTTGCCTCCGTCGGTGACCCCGAGAAGTGTATAATTAATGTTTATTGATGGTGGTTGGTGTTGTTTTGTTGTTTTTGCTGTTGTTACTGTTGTTGTTGTTGTTATTGTTGTTGTTGTTGTCGGTGGTGGTGGTGTTACTAACGTGGT
>NW_004797365.1:671804-687149 GCF_000002075.1 Aplysia californica
TTCATCTCCTTTCTTGCTCCCTAACAATGTTCTGTCGTCTGTTTTTGTCTCCACCTTTTGCCCCATCCCTTCACTTCCTTTGCCCCGTCCTCTGGCTCCTGACTCTTTCTGCAACTTTTCTTCTGCTACTCCTTGGCTCTTTCTTACTGCTGTCTTTCAGCTGCACCCCTGATCTTATGGTAGGAAAGATCTACACCTAGCCTTCTCGGACAAGGGCGAAGAATCTCAGAGGCTCCGTGTACAAGTTGCGCACGTTAAATATCCCTTAGTGGTCCAAATTCAATCAGAGTAGGCTTCGGCCGCCACCCGAGCAAAGTTCAAAATTCCCTTCCAACTGAAAATGTTCAATGTGTGGAGCCCGCTCACGACCGCATGCAGTTGCGAGCGTCGTAAAACACTTACCCAAAAAAATATTTCTAAAAAAATATAATAATCTTTTCACTATTTTATATTATATTATATTATATTATATTATATTATATTATATTATATTATATTATATTATATTATATTATATTATATTATATCATATTATATTATATTATATTATATTATATTATATTATATTATATTATATTATATTATATTATATTATATTAATTCATATTATATTATATTATATTAATTTATATTATATTATATTATATTGTATATATTATATTATATTATATTATATTATATTATATTATATTATATTATATTATATTATATTATATTATATTATATTATATTATATTATATTATATTATATTATATTATATTATTTCTCAGGTCAAGACCCTGCTGGTTTTAACAGGTTGAGAACGGAACTGGTGACACGTTTATGAGAAAAGTGTTTTTCTCGGCTGAAGATATTTTGCTACCATAGGGGAAAAAAGACAAAACGGGTAAGTTAAAACATGAATGTAAGCAGCTAGTGATAACTTATACAATTCCTAAATTGTGTTTAAATGGAAATTGGGAATTTGAGATTTTTCTGTGAGCTTACTGTTGTTGTTTTGGGGGGTTTTTTGGCTGTTAAAGGGAGATTTTGTGAGGATTCGTCGGTTGCCTAGTAAGACTCGAAACCGTAAGGTCGTGGGTTCAAATCCCGTTAGGGGCCCGACGTAGTGTCCTTGGGAAAGGCACTTTACATGAATTTGCCTCACTTCACACAAGTGGGAATGAGTACCCAGCCATTGACAGTGAAGGATCTTGTCAGTTCGTTAGTGTTTGGGGGTTTCTAATCACCTGCTTGCACTGTATGTTTCCCAGGAAGCTGAGAATGTTTGTGAGTGTTCTATTGTCAGCTGGGGTAATAATTTAGTGTAAAGCTCATTGAGCTTACTGTCAAGCGTTGATAGGCGCTATACAAATGCTGATATAATAGTATTAATAATAATAATGATGAAAATTATTATTATTATTATTATTAAATTATTATCATCATTATTATTATTATTATTGTTACTATTATTATCATCATCATCATCATTATTATCATCATCATCATCATCATTATTATTTATTATTATTATTATTATTATTATTATTATTATTATTATTATTATTATTATCATTATTGTTATTATTTTAAAAGGGATGAAAGGGGTACTCTTTTGATCCAATTAACAGACTTACTTATGACTACAAACTGACGAGGTAGCACTCTGTGTGCGAGTGTGTGTGTGTGGGGGGGGGAGGGGGGTTCTTTGTGTGCGTGCGCGTGTGTGTGCGTGTGTGCGTGTGTGTGCGTACGTGAGCTGGTAAGCATGGGGTTTATTAAAAAAGGTACTCTCTATAATATAGAAGAAATATGAGTGTATGTGTCTATGTTTGTGTGCATATCTGTGTGTCCAAGCGTGAGTACGTGTTTTTCTAAAGGGGGAGGGGGGGGGGGTAAGGATGTATGAGCATGTGTGCACATATATTTTACGCATGTATGTAAGAGTGTGTAATTCAAAGTGTAAGTGCGAGGTCTGTCCAGAAGTGAATCCCTGTTCTATAAAATAAACCATTTAACTTTACAAAAATGAACATTTATACATACCTGCAGAAACATCCTTTCTGTTCAATTTACCAACCGTTTGTCTCAATGCACTTTTTCACTCTACGTTGCTTGTGATCAAACACAGCGACCATGTCGTCCTCTTTGGTTAGGGTCCTTAGTGCAGTTTTTGTTTCGAGCACAATCTCTTCCTCGTCCGCAAATCGCTGCCTCCTTAGTCGTTATTTGATATGGGGGTGAAACTAAAGTCGCATTGAATAAAGGGACATGTTTTGAGAAAAATCTTACAGGTTATGAAACATGGATGTATATTAGGTCGGTAGAAAATTTGAACAGAAGATAAGAATGATTTTAAAAATTATTATTATTATTATTATTATTATTATTATTATTATTATTATTATTATTATTATTATTATTATTATTATTATTATTATTATTATGGGTGCATTTATGGGATCAAGAATTAAAAAGACATCCAATAGTACGGAGTAACCCAGGATCACAACAATCCCAGAAAGCTCGACAGAAACAAGGTGTTTTAAAAGTGATGCGCATCATGTTATTCAATCACAAAGATGTTGTTTTGAGCCACCTTGTTCCCGTTGACACAAGAGTAAGTGCTGACAATAACAAAGCAATTAGAAGAAAGTAGCCGGGTCTGCATGAGTATTGTGTTGTCGTCCATCGTTACAATACATCCGTGCACAGGGCTCGCAAGGTCACCAATCTCCTGAAGTCTTGGCACTGAGGAAGCCTTGAACGTCCCCGCAATTCCCCAGCCAAAGCACCATGCGACTTTCATTTCTTACCCAAAATCAGAGAAGGACCAAGGGGGCAGCGATTTGAAGAAAAGAAGAAGTTGTGCTCGAAACAACGTTAATGCCGCACTAAGAACACAGGAAGAAACGAAACGGACTAATCACTGCTTTTAACCTCTGGCAGCATCGGATGTAAATGTACATTGTCATCAACTGTGGTTATGTTGAATAGGATATATTTATGTAGGAATGAACAAAAGTTCATGTCTATACAGTAAAGATTGTTGATTTTAACAGAACAGGATAACTTACTGCTGAGACAGGCCTCGTACATGGGGCATGTGAATGCGTGCTCACGCAAATTACGTAAATGCGTGTGTGGGTGATTGCATATTGTGTACAGAAGCATGTAGAGTTCTAATTTGTAATCCAGTGAGTAATAAAGTCTCCCTGGAAGGAGTGTAAATTTGTGCATATGTGGGTTGGTGCATAGACATCTAACCTAATGAGACATCACACAGACGTCCCAACCGACCCATTATACAATCTGACCCTGACCATGTTCCAATGTGGACGACAAGAGCTCAGGATAGAAAAGGCATTAAGCAGTAAAATTGTAATTATCTCAGAACCTCGCCTTGGAATGTTTACCATTACTCTCTTGTATACAACAAGAATGATATAGATCTTCCCAACCAATTGTACATCATGAAAGTCTGCTACCTAGAGAAATTGACTGGTATGGAATAATTATCCCAAAATCAATTATTATGAATATTCTATTCGGTAGATCAGTTTGCAGTTCTTACAAAATGGGACGCCCTATTAAACGTATCAATGTGCCATTTTGAGGGTGGAACATTTGATACGCAGACAGGTAAGTGGACGAAAAGGATAGCTGTAAAGAGGAAGGAAAACTTTAAAAGTCCCGTCCATTTCTATTTTGTGTTCACGTTTAACGCTCCAAGAAGAACTTAATGTATCATCATGATGCTAAAATGTTTTATTGACACAAAGGTGCTCACAAGAAAAGAAACGTGGAAAGAAAATTTTACAAGGGAAAAGAAAGAAACAAACAAAAATAAAACATTTGTGAGGCAGCGTGGTGGAATCAGGCGCTCGTCAAAATAATCAATGTGAAGAAACTGGCATTTTTCCGCAGGTTTGTGAATTTTTATCAGTTTTTTTGTTCTTTGGCTCAACACCTTTCCTGCCCATTAATGAACTCGTTTCTGTGTGGATTTTTCTGAAAAACGTTAAGTAAAGGCACAAAAATGTAAATTTTTCCGTTACCACGTACTCTTAAGCTAAGGAAATAACAAATCTTTGGCGGCCATTTTCTCACTAATTTTACCTCTGAAAACAGGTGACCCCCACCTCCTTCTTTCGCAAATATCTCGACTTGTATTCAAGATGAATGTATATTTTTTTAAAATCCAAATAAAGACAAGTGAATAAACTTTAAGATGATACCAATAACTCTGCAAGCCCAAAAATTGACGAGAGCCTGATTCCACCACCCTGCCTCACATTTAATTTGCTTAATCCGCCTTTAATTTTGTTTATCTTTTCGGGAAACAAATTGACCTTTAGTCGTGATCAGAGTAACCACCCAACAACGAAGCGTTAATAATACAAGTGTTGTAACATTTATGCGATACTAGAACTTGTCTGTCTGTTCCTTGACGTTTTTGCAATCCTGTGCGCCTCACCAACGACCATATTGTTATGAATTCTATTTCATTATTTCGCGTCCTGATGTCTGTTTTCCACTCCTTTGCTAAAACCGTTACCCATTTTATTTATTATTACTCTTTTCTCTGTCTTGTTTTCGTGCTTGTTTGATAATACTTTATTTTTCAATAATGCCTTGCACCTTTTGAAAAGATCCTTGAAATTTCTTGTTTTATTTCAAAACAAATTATGCTACATTTCAGGTCAAATTCACAGATAATTGAAATATCATAAGGGTTTAGAGAAATTAATTTGTAGTAAAACAAGCTTCGGAGTAATAGCTCATTTATGTTCTTCCAACAATTGATTGACAAATCGTTTCATTGTAAACGGTTTCTGATTTTAAACTAGGTTCGAGGACAAACTGGAAGTTTGTAACTTTGTTCCTATTCCAGCTTCTTTTCTAGTGGGGTTTTTATTTGTTTGTTGCTATTGTAGGGTTGTTTTTTGTAGGTTGTTTTTTTGTTTTTAACGAGAGGTATGACAGCGACGTACACATTATTATTGAGCTTCTATCTGTTTCGTGTCTTAGCCTCATCTCGTTAACGCTTTTCCTGTTTTGCAAAGACTTGACAATGATACACTAAAAAGCAAATTTTCTCCCACTTTTAACACTAGAAAACGCTGTTGTAATAAAGAAATATGACCGAGAACCTCAAAGGTTTGCCGATCCTACCGTATCTGACTTGATGAGGGCCTTTAAACAACCATTTGAACTTCTCCACTAACTGACGTTTTACAACTTATTTAGATAGAAATTTTGGATGCACTAGCGTATAAGGTGTAGTTGTTAGCCGCATTACCGTGGCACGCAGAAAACGTGAGTTTGATTCCCGTTTGAAATAGGCTTATCGAGTATCTCCGTCAGTCTGCTGAGACATTGTATCCCTCTCAGCATTGGTTGGCCCTGACTGGCAGGATCGAGACAGGCCGCCTCTTAAAGGGTTTTAGTGTTGTCAACGGGAGCGTAAAACAGCTCCAACTACTTTGACATTTTCGAAGATAAAGTGGCTACTCTCCTGCAATGACACACAGCAAAAATGAAATGTGAAATAATATATTATTATATTTAACGCTCCTACCAATGCTATTAGGTTATTTAAGAGGTGGAATGTTCTAGTTTAAGGTCGATCTCCGAAAGGACCGAGCCAAACAGGACATTCATGTGAAATGTCTTCCCAAATGACACAACGTCGGATCGAGCTGAAGCTCAGAACCCCAAACCTGCAATTTCACGAGTACGGGTCAGGCAGATAACCACTAGGTTACCGACGGCACTATCACATTACTGAGAGATATATTTATCATATTGCAATACTTGACCATGAAGCTGGTCCTACTGTTTGTAAACCATGCTTGTAGCCATGTTCTGCTATATGCCTTCTGCAAGATTAAACTGTATGTAAGTCCCCTAACAAGATATATGAAGCATAAAACTATGAAGGCACCAATGAAAATGTCAAAACAGTAAGTCAGATCAGTAAGGGAAATTTAGCTAATTAATATAGTGATTTAGAACGCAAAGCAACTTTAAAATTTAGCATTCTTATTAGCTTCCACGAAACAAATATAACTGGTGGGGAAGGTCGGGGGGAAAGGGGGGGGGGTAGGATGCCACTGATAGGTGTTGCTTCTTTTCTTTTCCTTTGTGGCTTCTGTCTACCTTCGTTTTTTTTCAGCACTTAATGACTGTGCGCGTGTCGATGGGCTTCTCTTTACTCACAGGTGTGCTCATACTAAACCAGTGTTGTTGGATCGTGTCCAAAAGCCGAATCGAAAGAGAAATGTCCTCGCTGGTGAACTAAGTAAAATATAAAAAAGCGAGCAAATTGCGAAGAGCGCGATGAGCTTATCATCTTCAGACTATTAAGGAACTTCTCGCGTGATTAAAATTTGTGTTTTGACTTGTCTGCACTCCAAAAACCGCTTAATTAAGACAGTGGATCCAGCTTGCTCATCATGAAATGAGAAACTGCCTGCTAATTTTCCTGATGAGCATTCGGACCGAAGACCTCGGAAAACTCATGAAGTGTATGCAAATACTGTCAATCGATGTCCGCTGTCAACCTTCCTGTGTCAAGTGGCATCCTTGAGGCTACTTTTCCATACGTGAGCCATACTGCAGCTCTATGAACGTGATTCCTGCCTGTGGACGCTTATGCATTTTTTATCGTCTTTTGTATGGCACTTGAAACTCTGCAGCAGCGCTACAGACGAGAAGGAGGCCGGAAACGAGCGTGGCGTTGTTATGGTAACAGTAATCACGCTCGGCTTTTTTTCTCTCCAACGAACTACCATTTATTGCTCCTTACTGGTGATTGCGACGTTCAGTAAGTCATCAGAGATAAGGCTGAGTGCTGTGAAGTTTATTACATGGCGAACAAATGACCTTTCGTTGCTGCTGTTATTGTTGCTTTGTTCCGTTGCTGTTGCTACTGCTGCTGCTTCTGTTGTTGTTGTTGTTATTGTGTTGCTGTTGTTGTTGCTGTTGTTGTTGTTGTTTGTCTACTTTGATGCTGCTACTGCTGCTGTTGATGATGTCGATTATGATGATGAAGATGTGAACTATGATCATCATCCCCCTTCCTTCTCCTCCTCTGCCTCCCCCTCGTCCACGTCCAACTACTCCCCTCCTTCTCCTTTTGTGTTCTCTTCAGTCTTAGTTAAGAGATTTACGGCACTTGAAACACAATATGTTCATATAAGTGCCGAAAATTAGAGGTCTCACAACAGAATAGCAAACAAGAAAAGGAGGGGGAGAAATCCAAATGACAGAAACGTAATAGGAAAGAAGAAGCAAACCCACAAGAATATCCGGCAACAACCCTCTTTTTGTTCTCTCTCCTCTTCAACTTTTTTCCCTGTTTTATCCTGTTTCTATCTCTTTCTCCCGGGGACCTTTTACATAGCGGTATAATGTGACAAAAATCTCAGTGTGTTTGAAAAAAGTACTTTGACTTTTTTTTTCCTATTCATGCTGTTTCAAGAGTTTTCTGCTTCACCTAGTTACATATAGCTTCCATCGTTTTTGGGGGGCTTTTTTTCCCTCTTTTTCTGTTCGCTTGTCTTTTTTTCTTCCCATTCAAATCGTGCATTCTTTTTATAAAATACCATCTTGACTAGCAAATGTTTTGTCATTTTTCTTTCACTCAGTTTTGTAAGAAAACCAAGCAATTTGACGAGTATGACAATAAACGTAATCTAGATATTTTAAATGGTTTTGTGAGGATTTTTTAAAACTACGCATGGGGCTCATTTAGACGCTCCATTCTGTCCACGCTAAAATCTTTAGCGTCTTCTTATTTGACATTTTCTTTAACAAAACAAAGAGAGAAGGCATCCTTGTACGACTGTTAGCCTTCAGTTTTGACAGTTTGGAAAACTACCCTTGAGAAGCTACAGAGAGTGTCGAACAAGAAGCCCTCATTGATTCTGACCGTGGTGACCGGAAGCTGTGACAAGCTGCGGTGAAAGAGAGACTGGGAGAGAGGGGAGGGAGAGAAAGAGAGAGGGAGAGAGAGAGAGAGGGGGGGAGGGGTAGGCAGAGGGAGAGACAGAGACATAGAGAGAGAGAGAGAGACTGAGAGACAGACAGACTCTCCCTCTCTATGTTTGTCTCTCAGTCTCTGTCTCCCTCATACACACACACACACACACACACACACACACACACACACACACACACACACAATCACACACACACACACACAAACACATATTACACTTACAGATAGAGTGAGAAGAGAGCACACCTAGAGAGTGAATGTGTGTGTGTGAGAGAGAGAGAGAGAGGGGGGATAGAGAGAGAGAGGGATAGAGAGAGAGAGAGAGAGAGAGAGAGAGAGAGAGAGAGAGAGAGAGGGGGGGGGGCAGAGAGCGGGAAGGGGATGTTTGGCGGTGAGAAAGTGAAAGCAAAACGGTTTATCATGGCATTATCACGTGACTTGTGCTGACTGGAAGCCCCGACAAGGTGGAGGGAGAGAGAGAGAGAGAGAGAGAGAGAGAGAGAGAGAGAGAGAGAGAGAGAGAGAGAGAGAGGGGGGGGAGCGGGAGAGAGAGAAAGACAGAGAGGGGGGGGTGAGACAGAGGGGGACCAATGAAGAAAAAGACAACAAAACTATTTAAAGTGAACAGATCCTGTTGAGACAGTCTCTTAGCTTTCCGATCAATGGATTGAGTCGGCTTTTTCGCACTCCACGGACTTATTCCCGATCACCTCTTCCCGCCTTTCCATATCTGTTGTCTATCTTCTTTCCTTTTTTCCTTTTTATTTTCATTCTTTCGTTCATTATTTCTTGAATTGTGTTCGTTTTATGTATGTTTGTCGTTCTGCCTTCTCTTTTCTCGTTTTACTTCTTTTCCGCAACATTTACTTGACATAATCTGACATCACACGCGGTTTTTTTTTAAAACTTTCTTTCATTCTTTCTCTATTTCCTTCGTTTTCTGTGTTTCTGCTTATTTCTTTGTCCCTTTTCTCTTTTTCACTTCGTTCCTCAACACCTACTATTTCAGTTTTGTCTTGTTTAATTTTGCTTCTTTCTTTGCATTGTCATTTTTTAGTTTCCTGAATTTTGATCGATTACTGGGATTCATTGTCTTTGTCGTTTGAACAGGCAAAAATCAGTCGTACAATGCATGTACAATTGATCTGTAATAATGTAAAGGCTTCTTCTTTCAGTCTCCAGGTGCTTTTATCAATCTCTGTCAACATGCTTCTCTTCCGTTTGTTGCATTGTTGTAGAGTCGACCTTTTAATATGTTGATCACGTTTCCTCTCCGAATAGGATGCATATTTGAGGCTTGTGGAGGGGTCCACACTCTTCTCTAAACTACCTTTTTCGTTTTCATTTGTCGTTTCTTGTGTTTAACTTACTAACACTATGTAGCCATAATAGTGTGGATATCCGCCAGTGTGAAAGTAAACAGTACATATGTGTCCGTTTTAAAGCTTTTCCAGCCTAAGTTTTCGTTAAATCAAACAGGCTTAACAGAAACCCGGAACCTCATAAAGCAGACGTAAAGAAAATGGAAAACAAAAAATACATTATTATGTTTTCAAAGAACTAAGGACAGTAACCCCGTCTTTGTATATGAGGCGGATGCCACCCACCCCCACCCACCTCTCTTTTCCCCCAAACCGCCTCCGTCCTCCTCCATCCAAACAACAAAAAAGGAACAGAATAAAAGGAAAGAATCAACACAAAATCTAAAATATTGAAAAGTCTTTTTCTATCGGGTAAAAACAAAACAAAACAGGATGTGTCTCAAAGCGAAAGTCGCTGACTGCCTCTGTCTGTTTTGCCTTCCGGTGGTGGGCGACACACTTCCGGTATAAACGTCAAACAGACACGCAGACATGTCACCCGGACGGAAGGGAGGAAACTGTAAGTCTCAAGGTCTGACAGTTATGCTGGACGCATACATTGAACAAAACTAAAAGAAATCAACAGCCGAGCAGGATCCAAAGCAATGTGCCGGTTCTGTAGTTCGTTCGCTGTTCTTTCGAGTACTTTGAATGTGATGATCTTTTTGGTATTTTTTTTTTCAGTCATCTAATTTTTAAAAATCTGAAGATGCCGTTCTTAAAACTAGCCACTGAATTCTAAATCATCAATTTTTCACTTCGATTTGTTTATTGACGATTTCTGCTATGGAACAGTATACTGATAAAAAAATAAGACTGTTTTAAGTGTACATCTACCGTTGAGAAAAATATTCGATAGAAAAAGAGTATTTAAAATAGATACCCGTCGAGCTGTGGAAGGACACCCGCGCATTGCTTTGACTAGTTTTAAGCTTTTTTTAATGTGCCGTTTATCACTAATTCATGAAATTGAAATGTGGGGAAAAACTGCTTGACTTTGCCCTTGAAAGTGGACCAAATAGATGGTTTACCTAAACAAAACACATCTAACAACAGAGGAAGCTGAAATATTGATTTGAAATAAGCCCAGGTCGATAAAACCTTGAACGGAACAAACCTGAACTTTAGATTTTGGTTTTAATCTTTAAATTCCCGTAAGTTGCATAATTTATGCTTTACTCCTTCGTTAACTATTTTCTGTGCAGGTGTGGCATCGAAATAGCCAACAGAATATAGAGGTCAATAACAGCAGTGGCTCGAAGATGATATTACTATGTCGCGATGGCCATAATCACTGTCATCCCTGCCTTCTATCAATCTTCCCCACATTTTTTTCCACTTACCTGCTACTACTATTACTACTACTACTACTACTACTACTACTACTACTACTACTACTACTACTACTACTACTACTACTACTACTACTATTACTACTACTACTATTACTACTACTACTGCTTCTACTACTACTACTTCTACTACTACTACTACTACTACTGCTACTGCTACTGCTACTACTACTACTACTACTACTACTACTACTACTACTACTACTACTACTACTACTACTACTACTACTACTACTACTACTACTACTATAACTACTACTATTCTTGGTCATCATCATATAGGTGTTTTCACCCTCATAAGTACAAGGTGTAAAAACTATCAAATCCCTAATTCATTCTATGCATACTTTCAATGGCAACATACGTACTGTGTATTCAAACGCACATGCAATTATTCACTCTCTCCCACTCAGTGGCGTCTATAGTGAAGCGTTTAGGTCCTACCCCGTCCGCACGAATGGCATGGGTTCGATTATCGTGTTGTGTCTCTGTGTGTGTGTGTGTGTGTGTGTGTGTGTGTGTGTGTGTGTGTGTGTGTGTGTGTGTGTGTGTGTGTGTCGGAGGAGGTGGGGGTAGGGATTATGGAGTTTTATTTTCTTTCTTCTGGGATGCTGTGTCCCTTTCAGCTTGTGACTGGCCCTGACATGCAGGGTTGAAGCTCGCCCCCTAAGTGGAACTTATTGGTGCCAATGTGTGAATAGAACTTATTATACAATAATTACATTATAATTACAAGCTACCCTTCCCCTCATACTTACCCCTTCCCACACAAACATTCACACACACGCACACACACACACACACACACACACACACACACACACACACACACACACACACTCATGTGGGCAGAAACGTTTGCATGGAAACACACTATAGACAGCAATCCACAGACCTCACCAAAGATCTAGAAAACACCTACCGGTAGTAATTATTTCTCACAGACAGTTTTTCAAAGTTCCCTAGTCTCGTACCACCGGGACACCGCCGCTGTTATCCATAGCCCATTGTGAGCGGATTAGAAAAGGGGGGAAAAAGTACAATAACAAAAACATCTAAAAGAGTAATACATCTCGAAAACAACTCGAGGTGAAACTAATGATTATTTTAAAAAAGCGGTAAAAACAAAAACAAAATAATAATAAAAACCGGATCCTTCGGCGGGTCTTGATACCCCGCGGGTTTCCAGACATAGCGACAGTTTCTTTTAGAATGTTTTTGCTAATATTTTTTTAGGGTTCCTTTTTTCTGTGTGACTTCTGTTTTTGAAATGTTAGACTCCTATTCCCTCCAAGGTCTGTTTGTTCAGGGGGAAGGTAACCCTCAGTTGTCGTCTTTCATAAATATTATAATCGTTTTGGGTGTTTTTTTCTGTCTTGCTGTTGTTGTTGTTGTTGTTTTTGTAGTTGTTGTTGTTGCTGTTGCTGTTGTTGTTGTTGTTGTTGTTGTTGTTGTTGTTGTTGCTGTTGTTGCTTTTGTTTTTGTTGGTAGGTGTGGTGGTAATGGTGACAGTGTTGTTATTGTTGTTGACTTAGTTGATGTTGTTGTTGTTTTTTATGTTGTTGTTGTTGTTATTGTAGTTGTTTTTGCTCTAGGAGTTTTGTAATTTTGTTTTTATTTCGAAATAACGGGAGCTTCTTTGGTGTTTTGTTTGCTGTTTTTTTCGATTTGATTATTTCTTATTGTAGAACAAAAGCACGAGTGCCTACATCTGGGCATAGATAGGGAGGACGGTGTTAATGTTTTATGTTTTTTAATTTATTTATTTATTTATTTATTTATTTATTTATTTATTTGTTTATTTATGTACTTTATTTTAATTTAGGAGGACGCTTTTTTCTTGCAGTTTATAGAAAAAAATCATGAAACACTTCAATTTGTAAAATTCGACGTCAGATTCAACTTTATGATCTATATTGATTAGAATGCTGGCAGCTCATCGATTTGACAACATGCTTTGTATATGAATATACACGTATTTCACGATTTCGTTCTTTTTGTAACCCTACAGCTACATGGTTCGTTTTTTGTTAAAGAGAGAGAGAAACAGACCGACAGACAGACAGACAGACAGACAGACAGAGACAGAGACATACTGAGAAAGAAGGATAGAAAGGATTAATAAGAGAGATACAGAGAGAGAGAGATAGAGAGAGAGAGATAGAGAGAGAGAGATAGAGAGAGAAACGGATAAAGAGTGAGTGTGAGAGAGAGAGAGAGAGAGAGAGAGAGAGAGAGAGAGAGAGAGAGAGAGAGATAGAGAGAGAAACGGATAAAGAGTGAGTGAGAGAGAGAGAGAGAGAGAGAGAGAGAGAGAGAGAGAGAGAGAGAGAGAGAGAGAGAGAGAGAGATGAGAAGCAGATAGAAAAATGAAGAGAAGCAGATAGAAAAATGAAGAGAAGTTGTGACTTATAGATATAACGGAATATTTTTTTTTTAATGCGTTGATTCATTCCATCAGCTGGTCAACAGAATTATGATTATTATCGTAATATGATATTCTCATATTATTTTTCTTTTCCCTTTCGTATCCTGTATTATAATTTATTTAGAGTTTCAAACTTTATGTAATATCATAATATCTTATCTTTTTTCGTTTGTCGTGCCGTGTATTTCTCATGTATTTTTTTAATTTTTGAGTTTCAAGACAGCGGCTTGTTCAAATATGGCGGTCTTCATGTCCCCTCTCTTTAAACAATAACAGTAAGTTTAACCCCCGATATCATATCATATTTGGACGTAGTATTTTTTATATAAAAGAAATATACAAATTACGTTTTTCTTGCTATTTCCATCAGCTCTACAGGCTCTCAACAAATAGTCTACCATAGGCAGAACCTGGACAAGTTATTATAAATTTGTAGGAGCCTTACGGTCCACGTAGCTGTATAAGCCCGGCAGGGCTTAGCGGGTAAATTGTAAGGACATTGCGACCAATGAATACGTCTATATCATAAAATGGCAACCCCTTTGCAGGGTGTAAACGATTTTTTTATATAACAAAATAAAATTGGGTAATAATAATAATAATAACAACAATAATAATAATATAGCATTTATTTAGAGCATTTAAAAAAAATTGCTCAGTGCGCTTTATATTGGAACACCCATTTTCAAAACCTTTCTTACTACTTCCTTTCTTCTCATGCAATATATTATATGTATGCACACACACAGACACACACACACACACACACACACACACACACACACACACACACACACACACTCACACACACACACACACACACACACACACACTCACACACACACATACACACACGGACTATTTTCATTCAGACGTAGGCACAGAACAACTATAATAAAAATAACGCTAAAAGCTTTATGAAGGATATGTAGGAACATAAAATGCTTAAGATGTCTTTTGAAGCTATCAAGTGTTTAACTCGCTTGTCTCAAAACTCATGACCTACCTTGGCTTTATAAGTAGTTTCAACGGAGAAATAGTGCAAATAGTGGTGTCGGTGGCCTAGTGGTTAGGCTCTCGGGCTCGCAACCGTAAGGTCGTGGGTTCGAATCCCGTCAGAGGCCTGACGTTGTGTCCTTGGGAAAGGCACTTTACTCGAATTTTCCTCATTTCACCTAAGTGGGAATGGGTACCCGGCTATAGACAGCGAAAGATCTTGTCAGTTTGTTAGTGTTTGAGCTGCTTGCATTGTATGCTTCCCGGGAAGCTGAGAATGTTTCGGAGTGTTCTATGGTCTGCTGGGGTAATAATATAGTGTAAAGCGCATAGAGCCTGCTGTTGAGCGGGGATATGCGCTATACAAATGCTATTTATTATTATTTATTATTAAATAGTGCTCTATTCTCTACAAGTCCAGTGTATATATTTAAGAAATTTAGCTATCAGCACCGATTAGAATTAGTTTAATTACCCCTATCAAGCAATATTGTAGCTTTTAAAAGGTGTCCAAATATTATGTTTTGAGTGAATTACATTTTATAAAAACAAGTGTGGACTCCAGTCTCTGGTAGAGAAAAATGTCGTTGAAGAAAAGAAAAGAAAAATAAGCGTGTTTTGAAGCAAACTTTTAACTACTCAAAGATATGAAGACGGAGTGCTCCTACACATTATAAGGATAATGTTTGACCACTTCAACTATTTGGCACTCATCTCTTTGTATAAATATTAATATCACGTTTATCTAATGTGAACTGTCGTGACAAAAACATTTTGCTTTTCAACTCTTGGATTTGCTCCTGGAGCTCACACAGATTACCCCCCCCCCCCCCAGGCCAACCAAACCATAGCATTTTTAAGTGTGCTTTTCCAGGCTAACACTCCGCGCAAAATGATAGTTCCGGAGAGACATAGATGGAAATGGCTGTCGTGAATTATTCACGCAGATGGGTTCAGTGAACTCGTCAAAACTCTCTGGATTTCCTCTCGGCTTTTCGAAAAAACGCTACGTTAATAACAACGATTTCAACTGAGCGCGCTTGATGTTCTCCGATACCTTTTATTGCTTGTTTTACAAGTGGGAACGAATTAGTCCCCGCATGAAAGAATAATATAGCCAGAACATGTACATCTACAAAGCAATAAAGTCACAATACATACGCCACTCAGACTAAAGCGCTTTTAGTTGGCTCTTCTGTCTTCTCATGCGGTACCTGGGC
>NW_004797365.1:688376-689512 GCF_000002075.1 Aplysia californica
TCTATCTATCTATCTATCTATCTATCTATCTATCTATCTATCTATCTATCTATCTCTCTATCTCTCTATCTACCTATTTATCTATCTCCGCAAGTTCAGTATATCCTTGCAGGCCAAGGCCTCAGAGCTATTCACCCCTACAACAAGGCTTTACTCCATATCCATCCCCCAATACTCTTTTCTTCAGTGTTCCCCTATCTATCTGTCATTTCCTGCGTTGATGTCCACCTAATATTTTCTTTTTCAACGCTTCCGACTTGTCATCAAATGTTCGTCTTCACGGCTCTAATGATTTTTGTAAAATCAAAATTGTGTTCTTCTGCTCTCTTGGCCATTTTTGTTCATCTCTAATACTGTCCCTTTCCGTTTTCTGACGTTCTTTTTCAGTGCCTTATCATTCTGTCTCTGTCTCAGTCTCTGTCTGTCTGTCTGTCTGTCTGTCTGTCTGTCTGTCTGTCTGTCTGTCTGTCTTTATATATATATCGCTCTTTTTTCCTCTCTTCCCCCCCCTCCTCCCCTTTGTGTATGTATATCGGTGTCTTATAATTATTAGCGTGTGTATATGAGTCCTTGCGTTGATGAGAGTGACGAGGTAGCGTGAGGAATTCTACAGCTAGTACCAAAAGGAGAGTAAATACTAAAATAGCCAAAGTGAGTCATGGTTCATTAACATTCGTGTTGTGTTTGGAGTAAACCATTTTCAAATGTTGCATAGACTTCTAAACCTATACAATCTATGTTATCTTGTCTACGCTCATGGCAAGTCTAACTTCTATTTTCTCCAACATTTATTTTGCTCTGTTTGCTGCCCGCCACCCGGCACAATCCCAAGGCTACCTGTTTGATTTATGTTAGAAAACCACGAGAGAGAAATCCTCTACTAGGTAGCAAAAGTAGCCTCCCCTGATCCTATGTGAGGAATGAGCTGGTTTCCCTTGGGGACTGCAACTGATGAAACGGCCTAATCAGAAAATATGTACACAACACAACGAAACGAAAACGAGACGAAAGTAATTTCCAACGTCAACTTGTGTGTGTGTATGGTTGACGCTACACTGTGGTGTTTTATTTGATGACATTTCATGAAAACGGCAGGTGGCTGGAGGGTGCCACTAGTTATGTGGGTGTGTATATAT
>NW_004797365.1:689735-691939 GCF_000002075.1 Aplysia californica
ATACTTCGGTATGAAAGTTTTATTAATTTTTGAGTTTCTCTCACCCTTTAATATTGAAAAGTGTTAAGACTAGAAATACATCAAGAGGTAGCCAGGATAATGAAAAGTGGAACGTGTTTATTTGTGCCTGTATCCTGATCCAGGTTGGGAAAGGCATTGGTGTGTGTGCGTGTGTGTGTGTGTGTCTTTGGCGGGGGGGGGGGGGGGGTTACTTCTATTATTTTCGTCTATTGTTTCTTTATATCTCAATTGGCCAATGCGCTTTGAATAAAAAATAGTCTTATCGGTTACGACAAATTTTGAGTGTAAAAGTTCTTGCTGGCAAAAAAAACAAAAAAACTGGCACCGGTGTCGTTTGGGTTTCGTTTTCATTTCAGTGAGGGGGTTTCTATTTCTGGTCCAGTTTTGTCAATGAGAGGCACTGCATTGCGATGGGAGAGTGCGTCTTCTGAGAGTACTTTACCAAACGAGTTGGTGATAGTGAGATAACGAGAAATAAATGGACCCAATGATAGGCTTAGGTGCTTCCTTATAGAAAGAAAAAGGAAAACGGAAAGGGAAGCTTGTGTGGAAGCTTTGAATTACTTGTCGTGCGTTATCTCTTATCACACACACTCACATACACATTCACATACACACATATAATAATATATTACTTATATAATATGTGTGTATGTATAATATATATATATATATCTATCTATCTATCTATCTATCTATCTATCTATCTATCTATCTATCTATCTATCTATCTATCTATCTATCTATCTATCTATCTATATATATATATTGATGTGGGTGATTATAAATAATAGTAATAAATAAAAAATGATAATTAATCATAACAATAACAATAAAAATAATAATAATAAAAATACTACTAATAATAATAAAAATACTACTACTAATGATAATAATAACAATAATAATAACACTAAAAATAAAAGATAGGATAAGATAAGAAAAGATAAGATAATATACATCTTTATTGTTCAGATCCTGGCACATTGGTTTGGTGTTTCATACGCACACACATGCACACACACACATACACACACACACACACACACACACACACACACACACACACACACAAACAAACAAACATGCACACACAAGTAGGCTTACAATCACACGCAAAATGTAAATGAGCAGCAAATTAAACAATAATAATCTTAAGCCAGGTACATACTCAATGATATTCTAATACATGCTCTAAGGTCATATGAATGCTAATACAATGCGGTTAAATTGGAAGAATTTTGATGGATGATGGAAAAAATGACCTTCTGTATCTTTCTTTGTTTCAGATCAGAAGCCTAGGTCTTTTACATCTGACCGATGTTTTAAAAAAAACTTAAGCTTCTGACCTGTAACAAAGAATGATGATAGTAATGATAATAATAATAATAATAATAATAATAATAATAATAATAATAATAATAATAATAATAATAATAATAATAATAATAATAATAATAATAATAATACAGTTTCTTGACCGCGTTATTCGTCAGGTGTAAACCATTCTGACAACAGGTTACATTTGTACAGAGACTAAGATGTTGAAGATTTTGGTATTATAATAATATGGGCTTCCAAAAAAAAAAAAAAAACGGAACAGAATCGCGTCCGTTACGTAGTCTGCTTACGGGTGCGCACGTTTAGTCAGTTATTCAGAAGACGGCCATCAGTGCGGGATGGGAAGGCAGGTTTCTTTCTTTGAAATAACTGTGTATCCATAATTCTTTGTACCTGGATACCTGGAGGTTTCATCTCCTACTCAGAGGTTGACGTGTAATGACCCTCCATCTTTCACGGTCGCGAGCTGCCGTTGTATATTCTGCCATATCTCGGCCAGTCACTTCTTCCTATGTTGTCCATCCATGTTATTCTTTGCCTTTATCTGGCTCTCCTGCCCCACATCTTTCCCTCAAGCATCTCTTTCAGAACGGTCTCGTGTCGTTTTAAGTGACCATAGCGTTGTTGTTTTTTCTACATTTTATTTTGTTCAGCAGGGTTTGTCTTGTGTGCAAAATCTGACACACCTCTCTGTTTGTTCTTTTTATTTATTCTTTAATTCAGGTGTTTTATCTTGCACCTTTTAAAGCATATTCTCCTACCTAAGCCACTCTGTGGAGCCGTTTTAAAGTGAGAATATTTCTTGGAGATGGCTAAAGAAGAGTCTCCTCTCTCGGTAGCCA
>NW_004797365.1:692086-698635 GCF_000002075.1 Aplysia californica
ATATATATATATATATCACTAACTCACACCCTCTTTCTCTCTCCCCCACCCCCCAGCCCCCGTTGGTTTTTTCACTTTAAACGGCCATGTCCCTCTGATTCATGTTCAAACCTTAAATATCATAATGACGAGACTGTCTTTTGAGATCTGAAATTCTTTTAAAAAAGAGGTAAGACAAAATGAATTTAACAGTAACTAAATTCAACACGAAAGGCAAGAGGTTACAAAAATAATCCTTTTTCATTCTTTTAGAACCACACAAAATGCTATATTTTGACAAGTTAAACATATCAAAATCCTTCAGACCCCAGCAAGACACAAAGCTTTGTTTATGTGTACTCGCACATTACTGTTCTGCTCTTCCTTATCGTCTTTCCGCCTCCATTTTCTTCTTTAATTTTTCGATGAGAGTAACCAACCCAACCGAGATTATGAGAGCATCTCAACCCAACGAAGCAAAAACTTGTATTATACTGTCTTTCCTTCTGGCGGTAGTTAGAGAATTCTTTTCGGCGATAAAAACTCCAACCAGATTTTTTTAGTCTTCTCAGGGACTGAAAATTTCTCGACGCTTGCATAATTCACAACGTGGCTTGAGGCTTTGTGAAAGAACGGAAGAGATGATGGGGTGAATTCCCCATTTAACGAGTCTGGCCGTCTCATATATTAATTCACAATTTCCCTCTAATGTGCACAAAGATATCGATTTTTGAAATGTCACTATCTTTTGGCTGACTGGCTGGATTATTTTTGTCGATGTTAACAAGTCTTTCTTCACTTTGAAAAAAAGTTAAGCCAACGTATTTCTTACAGAGGGATTCAATGAAATATTTATTATGCTTTTGCAACTAGACACGGAAAAATTGCAATTTAAACAGATTTGATATACGAGAATTTGAATCTGAGCACGTTTTTGCTGATATAAAAGTTTCCACTTCATGATATTCAGAGAGACAAACACTTCCTAGGCCTGCTTTCTAACAAAAACATGCACATAAGTACAAAAGACTAATATGGAAGGACTTCAAAATGATAAGAAAAAGAAATGTATAAACGTTACAGACGGACAGGAATTGTACTGGTTGAAGATCAATTGTGACGTAAAGAAAGGAACCCCCCCCCCCCCCCACAGAACGACAAAAGATTTTTTTCTTGCAGCTCGTTTTAAAAGATCCATCAGTCTAACTATAATAATAAGTTAATTTCTTCCGTATTTTCCCTTTTCAGATGACCGTTGCCTGTGCCTAAACAAGGATTCTAATGGCTAAGCCAATCCCGACCATGGACAGCCCATACACAGCGTACAGTTTCAGTCCCAACGAAACTTTGGAAACGTTACTGAACGTTCTAACAACTCTACCAACATGCAATATTTCGGACAACGTCACCGAATCGAACCTCAACGATACTGGCATGCCAGAGAGAAGCGGCTACGCGAAAGTTTTACCTTACGTCATGATCGTTTGCTACATCCTTATTTGCATATTGGGCCTGGCGGGTAACGGATTGGTCATCTACGTCGTCCTCATGTTTGCAAAGATGAAGACAGTGACTAACATGTACATCCTCAATCTAGCCCTTTCCGATATACTCTTTATCGTCATCCTCCCAATGATGGCCACCACCACCCTCATGGAGCACTGGATCTTTGGCTTCGCCATGTGCAAGATATACTTCGTTCTGTATTCGATTAATCTCTTCGGCGGCGCTTTCAACCTGTGCGTAATGAGCGCAGACCGATACTTGGCTGTGTGTCACCCGATCAGATCTCTCAAGTACAGAACCCCGCGCATCGCTTTATTTCTTTGCCTGTGTGTGTGGTCTCTGTCGTTCCTAGTCATGCTACCCATCATCCTCTACTCTAGAACGGAAAAGCATCGTCGGTTTCCTGGAAAAGAATCCTGTAGCATCTTCTGGCCTAAAGATCAGCTTATCCCCCCTGATAAAGCTTTTATTTGGTATTCATTCATTCTTGGTTTCGCCATCCCTGTTTCCCTCATCTCTGTGTTCTACGTCCTCGTCATTCTCCGGCTCCGCCACGTGGGGCCAGCCAAGAAATCGAAAGAGAAAAGGAAATCGCACCGTCGTGTCACTCGCCTCGTTCTGACCGTCATCACCATCTACGTCGTCTGTTGGTTGCCTTACTGGTGTTTCCAAGTGCACATTGTGTTCAACGACGTAAAAATCACCAGTGACGCCATGATCCTTGTGTTCAACGGCTTCACAGTCCTCTCGTTCGCCAACAGCATGCTGAATCCGTTCCTCTACGCATTCCTCAGCGACAACTTCCGCAAGAGTTTCGTCAAGGCCTTCAAGTGCTTGTCAAACGTGGAGATGAACAAGTCGGTGTGTAACGAGAACAGCGTGTTCCCGCGAACCAGCCAGACGTACACACGGAGTGGCGTGATGGGAGAGGAGAGGATGGAGCTCAGTGCGGTAGACACAAACCCTACAGCGTCACCTAACGTCGCGGAGCAGGGCTCCATCAAATCTCCTCAGGATGAACACGGTTTTCTGAAACCCCCAGTGCAGCTTTGATCATTTACTCATCGTTGAGACGATGCTGTGTCCCCACAATACAACTGCTGTGCAAGGAGACATTTGTCCAGCTGCTCAAGAAACAAATTTCCTGGAACTTGGCTTGACGTCTAAAATAACAGACTTCTATACGGGCTGTTCCTAATAGACACGGGAAAGGGCGGAAGCTCGAAATACAAGTATCAAAGGAATTCAATTTTTCTCGCCTTTCGAGAAGACAGTATCCTTTCAGTCTCGACTTGGGAGGGGGGGGGGTGGCGTAATCAAATACAAAGTTTCAGGAACGAAGATGTTGTGAAGCTTGGGACCTCGTGCTCTGAAGGAAAACTCGTGTTAGGCAAGACATGCTCCGGGACTTCGTGACCTTCACCAGCGACTGCCGGAGAGGGACTGATTTTGAATGGAGAGTGGAAAAGGAGGGGGGGGGGGGCGCGACTTAAAGAGGTTGTTTAGTGCTGACTGTCACTGAAATGTATTTTTTTAAAATTATCTCCGCAAAACATATCACACGATTATCTCCTGCTGCGAAAGAGCACTGATCTATGTACTGCTTAACGTATGTTTTGTAAACGATTTTATAGTTTTAGAAATTTTTATTTGGAAACCAATAAGATTGACATTGTACAACTCAGCATTCATTACCATCTATTGCTGTTTGTGAAATGGTTGTATTGTTAAACAATCTAAATACTGAACATTGCATTTCAAAATTAGAAATCTGCTTAATTCACGTGTATCAGTTAGAATAAGAATTATTTTTGAACCTGTTCTTCATTGAGAGGTTGAATTTTATGTTCGCTAAATTTGTTTCTATTTTTACAAAGTTTAAAATTACACCCCAGGATATTGGAACGTAGATACAACAGGAAGATTACACATTTCGACTACCCTATTTTGTAACGTATGTTAAAGTCGTCATGGGGGTGCTTTGGGGTCGTTTTCTTTTCTTCCTTTTATTTATCCGTCTCTCTGCAGTTTGTCTAGATGTCTGTGTGCAAATCTCTCTGCCTTTCTCCCTTCTCTACTTCTTTCTATCTATCTATCTATCTATCCTTCTATCTATTTATCTATCTATCTATCTATCTATCTATCTATCTATCTATCTATCTATCTATCTATCAATCTATCTATCTATCTATCTATCTATCTATCTATCTATTTACCTATCTATCTATCTCGTTTTGGCGAAGGATACTCTCGCCAAAAGTATTTATCTCCATACGAGTGTGTTAAGACAAGATCAGATGAGTATCGGGTCAAAATGTGGTGCCTAAATGAGCTAAAATTTGGTTCATCAATGTTTTTACTCCCACAAAAAGCTCATACTGTATACACCGAATGTTTATACACTGAATAAAAGAGCCACCCCCAAAAAAATAAAAACAACAAAAACAACAAACAAACAAACAAAAAACCAAGCAAATTCAACAGCAACAAAAGAAAAACTAGAGACAGATCCCCCGAAACAGCCTTGGTGAAAAAGTACGAACAAAGTAAGACACAACACAGCTTCTCCATCAATAGTAAAAACAGCATCAACACCCAACTCCACAGTCTCATCGTTTTATCTGTTAAGTCCTACATTTTGACCCTCTATCCGTCTGATGCTGTCCTGAGACGCTCAAATAGAGATGGGTACTTTAGAAGAGAGAGAAAGGGAAAAAAACCCCAAACGAAGCCCCCCCCCCAAATGTCACTAATTACGAGGGTCTCTCTGAATCAGAGTGACAGAAGAACAGTCAGCTGATTGCCCGAACTCCATGTGTGAACAAAGCTGAGTGCCGAGGTCCGCTCACACTCTACTTGAGCTGAACAATGCTCAAAGCACAAGAGGTGGGCGCGAGTCGGCCTATGACATAACCATGTTAGATGGCCTCAGCTTCTTCACGTTTACCAGCGTCTCTTGGGAGGTTTTCGCGTAGTTCTGAGTTCCATTTTCCTTTCCCAGTGAGAGCTCTTAGGTTCGTCGTCTTATATGGAGCACTATTGATTAATGATACACGTAGTTCTCTTCATTGCGAACTTGGGAAAGCTGGGGGTTCTATGATCACAATGGGGGCTGATATGACAATGCGTGGAGGAGGCTTGGGTTTCTTCCAAGTTTTTATACAAAGTCATGACTTCCACTGTATCGGTTTCGTTGGTGTCTTTTATTTTGGATTCTTTATTTTCTTTCTTGTCGCTTTGCTAAAGTCAAACATGCAAGACGAAGCCGTAAGTCTGTATGAAGTAGAGAGTTCCTGTGCTTAATTATACATTTTCTTTTCACCAGGAATTGGCAACAATGTTCTAGGCAGAGGACATTTATTTTCTAGTTAGTTATATTCAGGTTCTTTTGAAAGCCTTGTCTATTCTTGGGATGTGAAGCGAGAAAACTTTGAGATAGAGAGAGAAAGAGAGAGAGAGAGAGAGAGAGAGAGAGAGAGAGAGAGAGAGAGAGAGAGAGAGAGAGAGAGAGAGAGAGAGAGAGAGCCGGGGGGGGGGGGGGGGGGCGAGCAGGTCAACCACTATAATGTTCCTGTTTTGTTGGAGCTTTCAGCAGACAGTAAAAATCTAAATAAATAAAGGAATAAGAGAAGACTTCAGTACTGTAACTTCCATTTCTAATACTTTCAAACATTATCATTGGACCTAAAAAAAATTTTATTAACAAGTTTAATTTATCCATTTTACTTAACAGTTTTTGATCTATCAAATAGACGTTCTTTTATTTCTGAAACGGAAGCATAAAATATTGTTTTCATTTTGGTGATGGGTGACATTTTTCAAGGTGGTCCTCTATTTGTGTTGTTGTTTGTGAGACATCTACAAAAGAAACGTAAGATATTTCGTGACTCTATGTGGTAGACCACATAATCTCATTCTTCACCTGAGTATGACCTACATATTAAGCTTTCGTCACAAATATAGACGTTCTACGTTACTGACAAAAGCTGACCACTTTCTCTCCAAGCCTTGCAATATTGTTTTATTTTACTGCCAAAAAATCATTGTTTCAATCACATTATAGTTCTGGACTCGGAAAAACCGTAAGGGGAAATAATAGGTTTCTCTTTATACGAAATGAAGAATATAAAGGTGCTCTTGTGGGTACTACAATATTATTTATAAAGGTAACAAAGTGAATATAGAGTAGATATGTTTGTGTTTATTAGCTCCCCAAATCATGATCACCAGGCTAGTTCTATGAGCCTCAGCCTGTCATGGTAATATATATTTTCCTTCCCTCCTAAGATGTAAAAAAAGAAAAGTAGACCCCCAACCCTTGGTGAGGGGGGAGGGGAGTTTTGCTACTGAAGTTGCGTTCTTTCTAATTTCTCCTTTTATATAACGTTTACTTTTATAACTGTCTTCGGTGTAATTATGAGTAACAGTGAGGGATTTGAATGGATAGAATTGTCATTCCTGGGCAACTGAGAGGAAACAGGACATAAAGACTGCTTTTTTCACATTGTTTTTTTTTTTTAACCAGTTTTCGTAAATTGTATTATTTCGTAAGTTTTTATTACTGAAAATATTAAGGCTTCCACATTTTTTCAACAACTAGCGTTCAAAGTTTGCAAGCTCCCTATATAACCATACTGCAGGATTTGATCAACAAAACACAACCATAGTCTTCATAGTTTGTTTTATTTAAGTACTTTTTTAAAAACCCTTCCCAACTTAAATTTATGCCTGTTCCAGACGCAGTGCATAAAATAAACTGCCAAAAATCGAATTAGAATTTGCAGGTTTTTAGGTGAAAAAAAAGCTTTGTATTGTAGCAGTTAATGATATTCTGAAACTGTTTGAAAAACAAATGTCTGGATATTTTCAATGTCCTCAAATTTGACCCAACTGTAACATAATATTCCTCTTATTGCGGTTAATGAAGATTTCATTCCATTCAAATCTCCCACCATTCCCCATGCAAATGCTGAACACTATGTTAACATAAAACGGTGAGTATAGTAATAATAATAATAATAATAATAATAATAATAATAATAATAATAATAATAATAATAATAA
>NW_004797365.1:699877-716869 GCF_000002075.1 Aplysia californica
ATGATCTACATCAGATGATCTACATCAGATGATCTACATCAGATGATCTACATCAGATGATCTACATCAGATGATCTACATCAGATGATCTACATGAACTCTTCCGATGCCCTAATCCCTCAACCTCCCCCGTCCCCATCTCATTCTTTTCAATCTAAACAACATCCTATTCTTGAATAGATAAGAGTCAAAAACACCACCATTCTCTTTGATGTGTTTTCAGCCAAAGAACAAAAGTCGAAACACTTCTGAAGCAAAACAAAAACCGTCTAGTTAAGCCAGGTGGAACAATACATTCGTGCGATGTCCAAACTGTGTGTATTATACATGAATAGAAATCGGCTCTGATAGTGCCAGTGAGCAAAGTTCGTGTTACTTGATCAAGAAGTTAGATCCTAAGTTCTCTGACATTCAGATAAGGTATAGATTGCAGAAACTGTTTGCTTGCCGCCTGATGTGAGTTCTTCACCGCACCCTAACACACAACAAAACCGAATACTAAACTCGAGAAGTGAGACTTGAATCGTTTGTAGGCTTGGGTTTCTGAATACGTTTGTATGTACTGAATCAATATTCTTTTACTGTGGGAAGGATTATTGGACAATACATCCGAGATTTGATTGCTTGGCTCAAGCCCCATCGACGCAACGTCTTATTCGAAAAGCTTATGGAAAGTTATTTTTAGTATTATTGATAAAAGATTCTATTCAAAGTTTTTACTCTGCCACATATAAGGCAGATATCGTACCAGAAGTACTCCAAATCATAAGGAGCCTTTATGTGTTGAAAAGGACCTTAAACCCATCCCACATTCCATCTCTGTGCTGGTGCTGTCCATAAAGAACTATGGGTTACTTAACCGCAATGTTTTGTAGGCTGCCCCCTGAGAGTCCGTTCATTAGCGCCTTGGTATGGAATGGTTGTGTGTAGGCTAATGGGTAGAATAACGATCACTGTGTATGGGGATTACGATAGGCGTACTGTGGGTTTTCGATTCTATATCACAGAACAAAAATAAGCCTTTACATAAGGCATGTGACACTAATCTGTCATACATTTTCCAGGAGAGTTTTGCAAAGTGTTTTATAGGATCGTAAACTTCAGGGACGTTAGTCCTTTGCCCTCTGGATGTTGTGAATAATTTATGATGTCCGTTATTTGAACCGTTGGTGTTAACGAGGGCGTACTTAGAATAGTAATTTACTGCAAACTGCATTGGACAGCAGTAAATTGTCCATGGTTTGACTTTTCACGCTCCATGTCACCTTAATCGAAGATTGCCATGAATAACGTACGAGAATGCATTACAATACGACAATAAAGCCTTTAAGTTTTGGCGGTTGAAAGATTTCATGTGGGTGTTAACCTTTTGTCGAATTTTTTTCAGAGCCGTTGACAATATACACACCTATGCTATAATTTGATAATATAGTTATCCAACAAAGGAGTTTTTATTCATCAAAGGTTTTCGAACAGCATTTTGAGGCACAGTCCAAAAAGGGTTTCGAGTTCTTTGTCCATGTTTTTAAAAAAGTGGTGGGGATGAGATTTAGGAATGTTTTTGACTGAATCTACGGCTCTTCGCGGTTATTGGAAAAATAGAACCTAATTTTTCTTAAAATAGATAGACCAATAGCACTGTTGTATATATTGCACATTTAATATTAGCTAAAGTCAACTTTCTTTACAAGTGAGAGACTGACTAATTCAGAAATTAAATGGTATAGATGGGAAAGAAATGTAGAATTCATATCGAGGTCACATGAGTATAAATGGCGTGGGAAGGGGAGGGGGGTGATGGTCGTGACAATACCCTCTCCATTTGGATAGCACGGCATGGTTACAGTGTTTTGCAGTAACACGATGTTTCTTTTCAACTTTATTTATTTAAAGAAAATATTTTGTAATTTTAAAAAGTGAATGTTCAGACATAAACTAAATGAAATTAAATTCTATTGACACTGAAGAGGTAAAAATTAGCTTCTTGATGTATTTTCATAATGCAATGCATCTTCGTCTTGTAATTTAAAAAAAAATTTTTAGAGGGGGGGTATAGGAACCAAATGGTTAATCTAAACACCAGATGCATTTTTTTTAGAACGATAAAAACTCCTGTGAAAAACGGCTTTTCGAGTTGTTGTTTTATCTGAAATGACATTCCAGTATTGATATCCCGTGCACTTCGTGTGAAGTCCCCGTAAAGGCATAACGTTGTAGCCACGTTCCTTGAAAAGTTTAACAGATGATCTCCTTCAAGATGTAGAAGAATTTTCCCTACGGAGCACCACATTCTGGTTGAGTGGTAAGGGACTGGACTCACGATAAGAATGATGTTGTAAGCTCAAGAACATTAAAAGAAGAGGAGTAGTATGTGGATGGGAGTGATATGCCTAGTATAGGTTTCAAGGATGTCTGCTCCCCTCTGGTCCTGAATAGGTAGTAAACATTATGGGGTAGCTCAAACTTTCTTCCGTCTGCGTTGATGCTTATATTACACAGTTGCGAATATGGAATCTATCTTGGAAGTTTAAGCTTAAGTTTAAGCATATTTCTTGTAGTTCTGTGTCCACTTGAAGGCTCCACCATCGAGAGTTTGATCTACCCTATAACTGACATTCACCTGCCTTAAGAACTTTGGTAAAATATAGAATAAAGTATTCTTTTTTTTCCGGAGATACATTTGCTAAACGTGTTTCCATGATTGTATCTTTAAGAGTATTATCATGAAATTATATTATGTTTGCAGTGTTTCATGACCTAAACAAAAACAAATATATTTCTTCAAATGATGTTGTCGACTTTCCCCTTAATTATATTGATTTCTGATATCTCTCTCGAGTTAAATATATGAAAGTAAATAATGTGAATAATATCAGTCTTCATTGTTGGCCATACAAAGTTTAGTGTTTACATCCACTTTCATATGCATGTTCTTTACATCGGCATTCTCCCTGAGGCTATTCGTGTTGTTATCAGTACCCGTTTTTTTTTCTTTTTGCTTGGTTAGAATTTGTGAATTCGTCATGTATCTGTATATGATTTTTGTGCATAGTTTTTAGTTTTTGTGTATACTGAAATGCTTTCGTGAGGGTACATGTGTGCCTCTGTGTATATCTATGTTTGAGGAGAAGGGCAATGGAGAGAGAGATAAAGTGTGTGTGTGTGTGTGTGTGTGTGTGTGTGTGTGTGTGTGTGTGTGTGTGTGTGTGTGTGAGAGAGAGAGAGAGAGAGAGAGAGAGAGAGAGAGACAGAGACAGAGACAGAGACACAGAGAGAGAGACAGAGACAGAGAGAAGGAGAGATACAGTTTGTGTGGGGAAGGGGGGGGGGTATTGTGAGGGCGGCCAATAAAATGGAAAAACTCCCTGATGATAGTCCTTAGTCACATCAGATTAAACTTATGCCCTGCTTAGAGATCTGAGATTTTGTTTTGTTATGGTTATCTCTCGTGCCCCTCAGTGTACATATCAGAAGACTATTTTAATGCACATTGTAAATTCAACTAAATGAGCCGTGTTGATGTAATCATGATGAATATTACCGATCATTTGCATTTATATTCAAAGAACCCAGTATATTTTGTACTTATCTTCGGGGAATCAACAGCAGCAATTATCATTTCTTCTACGCGCTGTTTTTGTCCTTTTGTTGTAAGTTACTCCCCCTCCCTCCCTTGCTTTCCTCTTCCATTTTCCTTTGATGTTAAGCAATCGCATCAGTTTAGCTGCCCGCATAAGTGTTTTTGTTTGGTGTCAGTACGTAATCATATTATCGTCATAATCGTTGTTAGGTCGCTCAGCAGTGTCACTTGATTTTGTAAAACAAAAGTATAGATCTATGTCTGCATCGTCTGCTCTTATTCGAGTGTTTTGCTAATTTTTGTCAGGTGTTGTAGTATTGGCACTGTAATCCAAGATTGAGCTAACGATCAACAATATAGACATGTCTAAATACATGTGGGAAACATGATAATATTTTAATAAATCGGTAACTTCTTTTAAGAGACCGCCCCAAAAGACCTATAATTACTTTTAAAAGACAAATGCGAATATTTCAAGTTTTACAATTGTAGACCTGAGATTGGGTTATCTTATTCGTGTGTATAGTTCTTTGGGAGTTTTAATCTTTTGAAAGAAAAGAGCAATGGATACACTTAATGAGTCGACCAAAATTACAAGCTAGCCCTTCTATGTAATAAGATAAACATATTTTTCTTTATTCTGGCGCTCAGCTAGGATATTGCCAGACTTTTCTCCTGAGCAAAGTATTTCGACGCATTCATGTCTCGGAAATTTCCGTCACAGAATCAACGATTAAATCGTGACAATGAGTTCTTGTGAATTGATGGAATAGATTCCTCATTTTAGGGCCAGGCTCAGAATTGATAGTTGTGTGTGTGTGTTGGGGGGGGGGGGGGATTAACTTTTAGAAGTATTGTCGAGCCTTTCCTAGAGACAGCCACAAATTGTCGGGGAGAAAGGCGTTTATCTTAGACGGTCGGTCCTCTTGGGCAGTGTCTTCATAATGTAGGAAAGAAAAACGCAAGGAGGGAGTGGGAAATGGTCGTGATATTGTCATAGAAAGCGTGCACGGCGAGCACTGAAAATATTAATTCTTTAATATTATATAAAGAAAGCTATGCTGGTTTATTGTGAATGTTTGACTAAATTTCTGTATTCGTCCACTAGTATGTTGTGCAAACTTTATATATGTGTGTTGATTCCATATCGTTATCTGTACTCATTTCTTGTTGTGTGTTTATTGTTTTCTACTTCAATGAATTGCCATCACAAGTTCGCAAACAGCGGGTCTTTCCACCTCTTTTAGATGAGGATATCATTACCATGATTGTAGATATCGCATTTTGTCACCAAGGACTCATGAGCTTATTGAAGGGAGATTTGGAATATGCAACATTGTGGACTTATTAGAATTACCGCTTTTTCCTCCTCCAAAGCGATCAATACTGCCTGTGTGAAATGCACTGTAGCGCACAATATTAGCTCTCTGGGAGCTTCATTGGTTCAGCGTGTTCTGAGGCAATTACTTCTCGAGCTAAATCAGCTCTTAATATCTTTCCACCTTTCTACAACTCTAAAGTTGTATTAAAAGCTTTTGTCTTGAACTGCACAGTTAATGGGGAGTTTGCATTTCCAACAGCACTCTACTCTTTGCGCGGAGACTTGTTGCACAGTAAAAGAACGGTTTTAATGTCGTTTCGTCGGCAAAGATCACGAATCCAATTCCCTCGCTCCGATTGTATCAAAGGGCCAGTTTGTTTATAGCTTTTCTTTTGGAACTGAGGCGTTTGTTCTATTTTGAGCCCATGGCATCCTCAGTAGCATTCTATATCACCTCAGCCTGAATGGTTGTAATGGCTTTTTTGTGGATGAATCAATCCATGGGTGGCTGTGGGGAATGTCTGTCCTCTCAGAATTTTGAGTTTTGTTCCTGTATTTGTACCCAAACTAAGATTCTTCAATTGATAAAAACCCACTACCAGAATATTTTAAATGAGCACAACCTTTTCCTCTCGCAGTGTGAACGTATCTTGAGTTATCAAGTCACTAAACAGCCCTTGTCACGGGACATGAAACCAAGCTCTATAGCTCATAGATTAGATCTGTCATTTTATGAAATATCGCCCAATCTAACTCACCCACCCCTCAAGTTTTCTGTTTATGTTCTTTCCCTTCGTTTCGGAAACTGTTTACATGAACCCTAAACACGTAGTGATAAATTGCCGTGGAAAGTATACGGAGGCTTTCTCCCCGATTGGAGTTCGCGTTCTTCATCTTCTAATGAAGCCTTCAAGCATCCCGATATGGACACATTTGTCTGATTGGTCCTGAAACTTTGGTGATGACCCATTATGACACTTCTAACAATGCTTCTAGGGGTTGCAGGGGTGCAACATGTTAGGAGTGTAGGTCAATATTAAGCAACCCCCCCCCTCGCCCAAGCAAATTCCATGTTCAGAGAGGCCACTGGACGCTTCTTTAGATTTTCTACATGCCTGCTCTGGTTTGGTCTAGTCAATTTTATGACCAAAATGTTGAATGTCTTGGTTTGGACTTAGAGTACTTTTTTTTTAGTTACCAGTTAATATAAAGTTCCTTGACTAAAATCATTTGTGGCCACAATGTTAAAATATTATTGTGTAGCTGCTTTAAAGAGCACTTGACTTTGTACTTTTCTTTGCCAGTCGTAGAGTGGCAATTTCTTGCCCGGAGACTTTTCTGTCTTTCTCAGATTGGACACCGTGATGGGCGGAATCATTCATTTACTACAACATTGCATAATAATGGCCTCATCTTCTCAATCTTATCCTTGGAATCCGAGATTATAAATATCCCCATTCTGGGCCCAAAATGCCACATCATTTCTACAGCTGTGCTTAAAGGGTCTGATATTCACCCCACATAAAATAGCGAGTCATCAAAATGTTGATGCTTTTCATTTCCCTTTTCTTTATCTTTTTTCTGCTTCTTTCTAAATTTTTTAACTTTTTGGGGTGGGATTGTGGTGAAAAGGGATTTGGTGTGTGTGTGGGGGGGGGGGGGGAGTACCATTTTGTTCATTCTTAACTCGACACCTCGACCACACTCTGTAGACTGCTAACAGACATTTTATCAATCTTACAGCTAAGTAGACATTTACAAATAATAGTTCCCAAGTTTAAGCTCATGAGTTCTTTTTGCATTTCATTGTGAACACATCATCTTGCTTTTGTATAAACCACACTTTAGTCAATGTCGACACTTTGGCAGTCTGAACTCTATAAAGTGCGCTCACCACATTAATGGTTTATCTGTGCAGATTTTATAAAAAAGCATGGATTGCTGGACTTGTGATTGGTCTTATCTAAAACGTGCTTTAATCAGTACTTTTATAACAACATCGTTGGGGGGGGGGGGGGGGGGTTGTTTTTGAAACACGCTGTCAAAAATATTGCCTATTTGTCGATGACGAGGTATCTGCACTGCCAGAGTATCTTTATTAACTAATGTGTAGTTCGTGTATAATTAATGTGCTGTTGTCGCTAAGGTTGCAAAATCATTTTACGCTGGAGGGCTTTTTAATATCAATAGCACACAATTCTGTCAAAATGTTGTGACATAATTGTAATATTGATTGATATATGACATAATATCTTAAGCACGAAGCGTAGATACATCTCTATAACACTCAATGATCATCACAGAATATCTATGTGCCGATTGTCAAAGGTTTCATGATTAAGTCATTGGTGTTTTTGGTCGCTTTTGCTAAATCTCACCTGTTTGAATATTTTCAAAAATAACAAGTGTCTCTATAACTGTTGTATTGTATCTACATAATAATAACATGATGTTCTTGTGAAGTACTGGTTGGAGTGAAGCACTATTATAAATTATTGGATTTTTTCCCCTTTTTTTCCCCCACTTTTTTCTTGGAGTGAGTTTATGCTTGCAAGAAGTAGGCAAACAAGGTTTTTGTGTGTTTATTTTTATTTCCTTTTATGGTAGTATTGGGGGTGTGTGACGCGTTTAAAATGTATCAAATTGAACAAATCTGACCTCAGATTTGTGAAAATGTTTAAGACATAACTTATATAAAATTCAATAACTGACTGTGTATGACGTTCCTAGCCTTTTCAGTCCACACAAAGCCAAGTTCTCGTCTTAATATTCTGAAAATAAATGTTTCCCTCGCAAACAAAGCACATGAGTTCAGTGCCAGTGTAACGAGTTTTACTGAATATTTAGATTTTTCTACGGGATTCAAGTACCCCAATAACCACAAGTTGACCCTGACTGATAAGTAGAAGCAGCTCACCTCTTAAAGTGTCTGGAATGTGTCCGTGGGATCGAGAAACATTATCAATCCGTCAATCAGTTGGCATCACACTGGATTATGATGCGGATAACCATGGGTTAATCTTTATCAGGTGCTGTTTTGAGTGTTCTTGATCGACTTGACTTGGTTTTGTATCAGAGATAGATATTAAACAGGATGCTCTTACGCTAAAAAAACCGATGTTGAATGGGATGTAAAATCACATACCATGCTTTTACCGGGGAATATCTTAAGGATCCTCACTTCGACATAGTGGGTCAAGTTTAACTGCATGCCTGATTAATTATAAATGTATACCTGCCAGTTGACCAGCTTTGACTCTGCCTGTCAAGGCGAATCCGGCTGAGTATGGCACGACTTCCCATTGGAAAGACGGAGATACTCATTAAAATCGTGTCTACCGCAAAGGAATTCAATTTGCATTTTCTGCGCACAAATGGTGAAGAGGTTAACCAATACACCTGTTATTATTATTATTATTATTATTATTATTATTATTATTATTATTATTATTATTATTATTATTTATTTATTTATTTGTTTATTTATTTATTTATTTTGGTTCATTTGTTGGTTGTTGGTTTTTTTGTGTTTTTGTTGATGATGTTGATGTTGGGGTTTTTTTTGTTTTGTTTTTTTAAATTTTGTTTCGTTTTGTTTTTTGTTTTGTTTTGTTTTTTGTTTTGTTTTTTGTTTTGTTTTTGCTTTTGTTTTTGCTTTTGTTTTTGTTTTGTTTTTTCATGGGGGGCGGGGGGGGGGGGTACGTTGTACATGTAACTCTTAACTGGTGCAGCATCAACAGACAGTTGTGAGAGAGTCGTCTGTTGTGTGAATATTATACCTGCATTGCCTGTAAATACCCGATGTACATACGTATTTTGACGTCCTCTTCCACAAAGAGGCCAAAGACTTTAATGGTAAATACAGTGTAATGAATTATATATGTATATGAATGATCAAAGGAATTACTTTTCATGACTAGAATGGACATAGCTCTAAGCGACAGGATTGCTTTTTGAGTAAAAAGATATCTTTAATGTAAAGATATCCTATCGTTTTGACGACTTGACTATACAGTTCTAGACCACCTGTTCTCTTCTGTTTTCGCTCAAAGAAGAAGAGACACAGCAAAAAGAAAGTGTGGAGGGGGGGGTAAAATTTTGAGTTGAAACTTTTATTTACTGCTTAAGATATCTGAACATTAGCTTACGATATTCTTGGAAATGAAACGTCTCAAAACATTTATATGTCTCAGAATTCTCGTATTTTGTCACCGCCCTGGACAACTGTGGTATATCAAATAATAGTTATTTCAGAAACATGACAGTTTTCATGGAAAATGACAATTCCATGACACGTACACAATGTTGTCTCGTACAATGTATGTCAAATGTATCCATACTGATCAAATATATGTGATATGTAAAGAGCCAGTTTCATTGTGTTATATGGAACTTTGTTTTGTATTATGTGTATGTAATTCTCGCTAATTAATTGCTCAGAGAGGGAAATGTATTAGAGAAATTAATTATGCAACACGTTTTGTATATAATGTGAAAACGTTTGCTTTCTGCTCTATACATGCAGTCGATGTAGTGGAAGGAATCAAATTATTGCTTCGCTTCTGGTGCGAAAAAAAAGCGTTAGATGCCATTCATTCCCTTTCGAGAGGATACGACAAGAGTCAAAAGTTGCATTGTTGCGTCATTTTATATTGAGATTCACGAAGAACCCTAAGATGCAAATACAAAGTATACAAAGTTGTTACTGAGTGGTTGATTGCACAGCGCGGAAGTTGCAACGTTTGCTCTTCCAAGTTTGTTATAGAGGAAAAGTTGTGATGTAATTACGTGAGATTATAAATTTGTTTTAGTTCATAAAATAAATACAATGTGTCTGAAAAAGCGAAACCAATCGTGTTGGCGGTGAAACTGACATTAAATATATTGCCTAATTCCTCTCTAGTGTAAAGAATAAGAAAGATAATGTTCATGAAGTTCACAATTAGTGCGCACTGTTTCATGCCCAGACAATACTTTTTTTTCTGGACCGCAGGCTTTTTTACAAGTTGAAAAATAATTCAAATCACTTGTTTCTAATAGAAGAGTCGTTTTAAATGGAATTTAGTTTATGTAAGAGAATGTGTTTAGGACCGATCTCAGAGGGATATATATGCCAATAGCCAAACAACATAATCTACATATCTGTCGTAGGTCAAGGTGATAGTTAATTGAGGTGTTCCATGGCATAAGCTTACACCATTCAAACATAAAGGGGGACTCTAAACGTTTAGATATAAAATGTTATAACGACATTTACAGTTTCCTTTTGTGTGATGCACATGCTATCATCTTCATTCAAACTCAATCAACCAACATGAAATATACTTTTAAGACATCACGGTATAAAACTGGATGCTATGTACATGTATTCGTGGCTGAAATGAGGGATAGTGTACTCATCGTGTTGCTGTCTTGTTGAACAAAATAATATTTATTTGCTTTCGGAAAAAAATAACACATTTGTTGAGCACATTTATTTTATATTAGTCTAGAATTATAGTTTCTTAAAGAATTTTTGTTATGTTTTTATTTTCCTCATTTGATGTTTCATCGTTCTTCCTATTCTCTCTCTCTCCCTCCCCCCTCTCCCTCACCCCCCCCCCCCTCTCTCTCTCTCTCTCTCTCTCTCTCTCTCTCTCTCTCTCTCTCTCTCTCTCTCTCTCTCTCTCTCTCTCTCTCTCTCTTTCTCTCTCTCTCTCTTTTTCTGTCTCTCCGTCTCTCTGTCTCTCCATTTTTCTGTCTCTGTTCCAGTCTCCGTCTCTGTCTCTCTCTCTCTCTCTTTCTCTCTCTCTTTCTCTCTCTCTCTCTCTCCCTTTCTCTCTCTCTCTCTCTCTTTCTCTCTCTCTCTCTATTTATCTATCTATCTATCTATCTATCTATCTATCTATCTATCTATCGTTCTATCTATCTATCTATCTATCTATCTCTATCTATCTATCTATCTATCTATCTATCTATCTATCTATCTATCTATCTATCTATCATCTATCTGTACATAACACTGTTTTCTCATTGCCTTTGGCGTTGTAAATATTTTACGTCCCAATCGACACATTCAAGATCATTTAGGAGGCGGGTTGTTGTGTGTTCCAGCCCGCCTGTCACTGTCCATGCTGGCAAAGAAGGATATAACGTCCCAGCAGAAAGACAGAGAAACTCGATTATAGTTATTTCAAGCTGGAATCTAACTTGGGTCTTCTGTGTGTGTGAAGGCGAAATGCTAACCACTACACCACAGACGTCGATTACCAACCAGTAGCTGACTGAAAGTCTTTCAACATCGCAAACGTGGACGACAAAAGTTATCCTATAGAGGAAACAGACTGGTTTATTTTTGCTACGAGAAGTCATCCTCGAAAAATCTGGAAAAGGGCTCTTTGTTCCAAACAATTTGGACTAAGTAAATGCCTGAGCAAAGAACTGGAATTGTTTTCCGGTAACTGCCATCTTCATTCCAAACGCTTCTGCAAGAGAAATGGAAAGCTATTGAAACTCATTAAAACCTCAGACTACCTTTTGAGATAACGATACTTAGGCAATAACTCTCTTCACTAGGAACAAAAGTACCAACACAACAGACCCAAGATATTAATTTTAAAAAATCTATATATTAAGCTAGTTTTTTAATTTAACTTCAAAGACCTTTCAACATACTGTAGACAGTAGAAGAAACTACGACGTCAGAAGTGCCTCTGTTATATGTCAAACCTTGCCTTGGAGGTTTGGGGTTGAAATAAAATAATCTAATGTCCTGCTTGACGCTATGCAAGGCAACATTTTCATTGAAAAAAATTATAGATATTATATTCTGTCTTGCAGACAACAGATATCAATCAATCTGTATTTGCTTCTTCTTGCATTTATCTTTGCCCTCTTTGCATTGAACGTCGGAGGCTCTCTGAACAAATTTTAATCCAAGTGTCCTAGCTAAGGTTTGAACAGTGTTTTTGCTAACTAATATCGAGAATCAACTGCGCCTTGTCCTTGAACAAGATATCTGGCATGTTACGGTGAACTTACGCTGTGCTGTAGCTTTCAGAAAAGAAATAAATTGTTGTGTTTGCAAGTGAGTGAAAGTCAAAGACAGAAGAAGAAAAACAAAAAGAGAGAGAAAGAGAGGGAGAGAGAGAGAGAGAGAGAGAGAGAGAGAGAGAGAGAGAGAGAGAGAGAGAGAGAGAGAGAGAGAGAGAGGGGGGAGAGGGCGGAGGTGAGGGGGAAATAGATAAAGGGAAGGAAGGAAGGAAGAAGAGACAGAGAGAGAGAGGTGGGAGTGAGGGAGGGAGAGAGATTGTGTGTGCGTTTTCGTCTGTTTCTATACGATTCTCTATACCCTGTTTTCAGTCGTATGACGAGGGGTACGTTGTGTTTTGTACACGTGGAATACACACTGGGATATGTGCATGCGTATCTGAACGGAATAAAACACAGGCTGCTAATGAGATATTTTGGCTTTTTCATTTTTTCAGCAATGCATGAATCTCCAATCATTTCAATAATTTGTCGGACATCCCATAGTTTACGCAAAGGTTTAGTTTATGCCACCACTGAAGTTAAAAATGCATCTATCACGTTCGTAAACTGTTGTCTCTCGAGTGTAGTTTGTGGTGTTCGGTGTCGAGAAAACCTTAACGAGTTGGGATAAATATTTGTTTCTGCTTTATGGAGTGCGATCTGTCAGTCTCTGTAGACGGCATCCTCTTTCATCATGAAATCCTCTTTTTCTTTGAACTAAATGGAATCCTCATAAACTATATAAAAGAGAGAGAGAGAGAGAGAGAGAGAGAGAGAGAGAGAGAGAGAGAGAGAGAGAGAGAGAGAGAGAGAGAGAGAGAGAGAGAGAGAGAGAGAGAGAGAGAGAGAGAGGAAGAGAAAACGTGTTTCCAATCAAAGTTAACAAAAGCACAACACATCTTTGGTTTCTGCGGCAGGGAAAATAATTATGCTAGAAAAAAAAAGATTTGAAATAATCTCGGGTCTTTACATATTTTTTTTTATTCTTGTTGATTTCAATTTGCAACGAATTGGAAATGCTGATCCGAACTTGAGAATTTTAATTCCGGACGGGATTTTAAGCTTGTTCCACTTTCGAGATAAAATTAACAAAGCTATGAATTAAAATGTTAGCGCATTTCTGACACAGTCCTTACATTTATTACTTCTCTCTCCTGATATCAGGTTCGGTTTGAAAACGATACGTTTCTAGTTAAAGATTATGCTATATGCAGAGCATAAGACTAAATGTTAAGCATAAAGGACAAGAATGAACAAAAGAAGAGATGAATCAAGCGGGTTAAATTCCATAAAATATCAGGATATCTTAATGTTGATATTTGAAACGGGGATAGTCTAGCGCGTTATAACGTGTTTTGAAAAAATATAACGCTTCAAAGTCACACGAGTCGGACGAGAAAGGAAAGCTAAAAGTAAAAGGTAATGTATTGAACCACAACATGATAGCAATAGGGATATTAGACCTTGCGAGGAAGACAATACTATGTTTTATACAGAATTTAAGCCTCCATCTGCACACATAATCATACACACACACACACACACACACACACACACACACACACACACACACACACACACACACACACACTTACATACACACACACATACACACACACACTCATGCACAGAGAGAGAGAGAGAGAGAGAGAGAGAGAGAGAGAGAGAGAGAGAGAGAGAGAGAGAGAGAAGGGGGTGAGAGACGCACACCTACACACGCACTCTATTTATCACTTATAAAAATTAAAAATATATGTTTAATATATATTAATATATTATGTGTTATATAAAAAAAATATAAATAATGTAAATATATATATATATATACACAGGGAGAGAGAGAGGAGATGGGGGTGGTGCAGAGAGAAAGATTAATAATGTACACTTTGGGTGTTTGGGGACGTGCTCTTGTTTCTCTTCAAATATCTTTATTCCCTCTCCGATTTCTTTACTTTGCACGTTGCTCTCTAATATCACCTTTAATTTCGCCTCTCGCATGACCTATAATATATGTGTTGCAGATGCCGTAAAATTCGTACTTACCTAAACTACACACATATAATTCCAAAGACGGATAACCACAGCGAAAGACACTTATGAAAAGATCTAGATCAGTGGTTTTCAAAGTGGGCGCTACCGCCCCCAGGGGGAGGCGGTGGCGACAGTTTGGGGGGCGCTGTGGCGAAATTGGGCGATTGGGGGGCGGTGGTGGGCGTTAAGGGGGCGGTGAGAAATTTTCATGAAAGGCTACATAAAAAAATGGTGAAGGGAAAGAAGCCACATAAAAAACAAAAACAAAAATGGTTAAATTAAGCATAGTTTACAATATTACTCATCCCGCGAATATGACAAAGATTTCGCATACTTCAAAACTCTAAAAATTAATTATCTAGACTTGCATGTGAGCCTAAACTAGATTGTCTGAAAATTGTGAACCCCCCCCCCCCCCCATAAGAGCTTTTGTGGGTGTCATAAAAGGTAGGACTTCCGTGTAACGAGCGACCACCCCAACAAACACAATAAAGAAGAGACCCAACCCTAACCCTATTGCAAAAAAGAACCTGCAACGGCCCTCATGCAAAAAAAGCCAGCACAAGTCCAAAATGGAAAAAAACACACCCCAAAACAAACAAGGAGCACGGCCTGCATTGCTAGATAACAGGGTTTGATACAATTTTACACAATTAGAAATCTAAATATATCTACATCTAGAATCTAGATTTAATTGGCCATTGTCATCAAGTGTGTGAACAAGATCAACGTCCACGCTTTGAACTCGAGATTATTCCAACATCTGAAAATGATGAGAGCCTTCAATTCTTTCTTTTTCTTTTGCACACTGAAGTCCGGTGGCTCTCAAAGGGGAACAGTTTAACACGATTATTGTTCTGCCTGTTTGACTCTGTGCTGGAGCTTTTTTCAAGAAACAGACAGTGATCTCTGTAATGAACTGAAAGAACACAAGAACAACATTTCGTTCCCCACAGATCATTTCACAAAGTTCAACCAGTTCAACTTGCAGCTGCAGGGGGATGACACCAACCTGGTCAATGCAAAATCCATGCTTTCGTCATTCTTGTCGAAATTGGAAATGTTTCACTGAAACATTGGCAGAAGAGAATTTGCTCAGTTTCCTAACTTGACAGAGACACTGCAAGAAGGGCAGGTGTCTGACGAAGAACTAGAAATATATACCAACCACCTCAGAGATTTGCATTCTGATATGATCGTGAAGGTTTACTGATATCTTTTAACTGGAAATTCCAGACTCAATACTTGAACCGATGGTGACTTGACAGTGACAATTGAAGAAGAGCTGACAGTGAAAAGTGACTTTGAAATCAAACCATTGTTCAAAAAGTCGTACCAGTCATTCTGGTTGAAAACTGTTGTGCAAGATAAATATGCCTCCCTGTGGGAAAATATGAAGTTGTTGTTCGTCGCTTTTCCCACCTCCTGTCTAGTAGAAAGGGGATTCTGTGCTGCGACAAGGTTGCTGACGAAACAGAGGAAAAAACTAATGATCACAGAGTGTGGCGATTAGCGTCTGCTACTGACCAATCTGAAACCTAATATTGATAAGTTGGTTTCGACTCACCAAGTCCGTACTTCCCATTAGGGCAGTGTCAATGACTTATTTGTATATGCTTACTCTGTAGTTTACCCTTACTTGATACCTGAATACGTCTTTTCTGTTTTTGCTTTTCTTTCTTCTTTTTCTTAAACAAAATACTCACTTGTTTAACAGAGTTTGTTTTGTGCAGGTGCTGCCATTGCTGATGAAACTGATCATGATGATGATGATGATGATGATGATGATGATGATGATGATGATGATGATGATGTGTGGTTTCTCACATTTGAACCGCTTAATAATATTTTTATGTTCTACAATGGAGAAATTTGATATACAAATCTCAGGCTACTTTATTGCAGCACCTTGATGGGAGGAAACGTTTCATAAGAATAATGTCAATCTGTTTTCAAACTAATGATCACTGATTTTGGGTTCTTTTTAAAAATTGTGTTTTGCTTCTGTAAATGTCATAATACATGTTTTACTTTTATTGATGTTAACAACACTGGTCGTTTAATACCGATGACACATATGCATAAAATGACAGTATTTTGTTCTCAGTGCCCTTGCATAACATTGAAGAAAAATGTGTTTTATTATCTCTCGTACATGCTTATTAATTCAAGACTGTAATGATGGTGATTTGTGACCCAACTAATGTTCAGAACCAAATCATTAGAATTTAGGCATTTTATTTTGTACCTTACTTTTTGAGCTCTCTCTTTATTAGTGATTGTTATTTCATTATGCTTGTCGTTATGTCGTATTGATGTTTGGGGTGGAGTAGGGGGCGCTGGGACTTGGCTGGGTGAAAAAAGGGGGCGGTGGGCGAAAAAAGTTTGAAACCACTGATCTAGATTCTAGGTAGCCCCGATTATGTCCAACAGATATATTACACATTACAATGGCTACCAAACTGAGACTGTGTACATTTTGTCAGTTCGCTTAAAACGGATGAGGGCTGGAAATCAACAACTACATCAAGGAAAAATAAAACGCAATAAAGTAATTCTTCATTAGGAGAAAGCTGAAAATAGCATTGGCAGGAATGAAGACAAACCTAGAAGTGCTGGAAATGGCAAACACGAAACAATCACTCATCGAGACAATAAGGAAGCAACAGATAAAATTGATTGGACATGCATACATAAAAGAGGGTTAGAACAACTAAATATTACAGAAAAGGTCGAAGGGGGGAAAAAGGATGCCAAAGCACAAGATTCATAACGTGAACAAGTTTTACACGACAGGAAACTAACAACACAATTTGTTCATGACAGCCTCGAATGAAATAGAGGGATGGAGAAACTAAACCTCCAATGTCTGCTCCAGACAAAACACTTGATAACAGAATGATGACGATGATGATATAATATATTAAATGCTTTCATGTGTTCAGAGGGAAGAGGAACAAGGGATCCAATGCAAGAAGAAGAAAAAGGGGGAAAAAAAGAAGAAGAAGAAGAAGAAGAAGAAGAAGAAGAAGAAGAAGAAGAAGAAGAA
>NW_004797365.1:717179-719665 GCF_000002075.1 Aplysia californica
GAATGATGATGATGAGGAGGACGGAGGGGGGGGGGAATGATGATGATAAGGAAGACTATACAGCCTGACTAATAAGGGGATATATCGGTTGAGGCAATGAACCTTGCAACAGAAAATACACGGGAAGCCACAAGTTGTCCACAAAGACGTAATCAATATTGTGATGTAATAGGCATGACACTTCTTTATTGACAAGTTAGTCTTCTTGAGATACACAAAACCTTTCGTGAGCAAAGTGTAGTGCCCAGAAGTGGAGGTCCCGTTTACAGAATCTCAAACTGACCTTTGTGAACAATCCTCGTAACAATCTGAAAAGGGTATTTGTCGATAAGTCGGGATGAGCCGAAAGAATAGCTCTTGTTGACCCGTCTGCACTGACACTTAGAGGGGCTTTTGGCAACCATAATATAACGATTTTAAATAATAACAGGCATCTTGACATATTTCAGTTTCCTATCTCTCTCTCCGTTTTCATCTGGCACTTAAAAGTGTTTTTGCTCTATTCTTAGGTTTAAAAAAAAATTAATTAAAGGATTATTGGTTTCCACCATAATTTAGTCCCTTTAAAAGTCCCTCCACGCCCATTTTTTTTTTCAGTGCATGTTCAGAAGAGGTTTAAATACTCATCTTGATTTAGCCATCACGATGGCTTTCGGTTATCCCCTTAATGTAAACCTTCAAGAGTGTAATTACCCACTCCCTTTCAACCCCCCCCCCCCCCACACACACACACATCTCCCAAACTCTCATTTAGCTCTCAGGATGGCTAGGGCTTTTGGTCATGTTCCCAGGATTCATTATGCCCGAGAAGAGCTTTTGATCTCCAAGATTATTAAACTTTTGTGTGAAACTGTAGGACTTGGTGACATATTCAGTTGTGTACCGGCCTCAATAAATGAACAAATTACAGCGACAGATGCAAAAAAAAGAGGAGGAGAAGAGGCAGGACGACGAGATGATACTGATGTAGGGAGGGGGAAGGGAACAGGGGGGTCAATAGTAGGAGAAGGAGAAGAAGACACAGGAGGAGGTGAGGGAAATGGGGGCAGAAATGTAAAAGGAGGAGGATAATTGACATTTTTACGTCCAGTGAGGTTGTAAATTATACAAAGAGCAAACATTACATATCTTTATTATACCCTCAGTCTTTTTTATTCATATCAGATAGTCTCCTCCAATCTTCTCAGAACCCTAAAAACATTTTGGAATACAAACAAGTACTACAGTGCGGTCAAAATTCGTGGAGAAAATGTATTGCCAAATATTTCCTAAACTATTGAACAAATAAACTTTCCTGCTTTTGCACATTGACTTGAGATGCAATTTTTTTTAAAGAAACGTTTTTCAATCAAGCGCCAACTGTATTGGAAACATAATAAAATGACTAGGTTGAGACAAATGATACAAACATGCTGTTATTTTAGGATAAGTTACGCCATGAATTTTTTATTGCAATATATAGTACACATCTACGCTTGTTCGCATATACAGATGCACGTACGTATGCACGTTTGCACGTATGTATGTTTGCATGTAAAATGTGTGTGTGTGTGTGTGTGTGTGTGTGTGTGTGTGTGTGTGTGTGTGTGTTCTCCCACCCATTCTTCTATTATTCCTCACTCTTTGTTTCTCCCGTTCTCTCTTTTATTAAGTCACACAGTGTCACACCAATCTACACCCACAAATGCATCCATGATTTCTCAATGGCTATGCGTCAAGCACGTAGTGTCTGTGTCCGCTTTCTTTCATGGTACATTTTCAGATGCTATCGTTTTTATCTTTTTTTCAGTTTTGTTTCTGGTGTGCACATGTAATACACGCTGTTTATATCACAACGATAGACCAAACCCGTGCAATCGTAAACCTACACAGCTCATAGGCTACTCACATGCCAGCGTCACCCAGGCCTTCGCAATGTGCTGCTAGGCAGACACAACACACAAACACTCAGGGACTCGTTAATTTGCTCTTATCAACAAATTGATAGATAGAAGCGGGCGAGTCGCCGGCGAGGGAAAGCCGAGGAAGTGAATCTCCTCTGACGTATGAACTGATAGAGCGCCAGGCATCCGTTAAGTTAACGGTTACGATACAACCATCAGAACCCCGACCCATCAGACAGCGTGTCAACAATCTGTACAACTCCACACAAAATTGATAGCAGCAGACGGACGAGCAAGAAAGTCTGTCTGTGGGCCCACGGTTTCTACCTGATTCCTTTCTACTCGATTGTTTCCATTAAGTGGGTGAAGACTCGAGCGAATGATCGAATCTGCATAATCGGATCGAGGCAGGGAATATCACACCTGAAGCAGATCTAATAGCATATTTTCACGAGTAATCTTCGACTTTTGAAAGTACAAATGTATGTACGCTTCTGTTTAGCCTGTGTCAATGGCCATTCGTCTCTCTCTCCTCTCTCTCTCTCTCTCTCTCTCTCTCTCTCTCTCTCTCTCTCTCTCTCTATCTCTCTCCTTCTTTCTCCC
>NW_004797365.1:719765-733869 GCF_000002075.1 Aplysia californica
CACACACACACACACACACACACACACACACACACACACACACACACACACGGGCACAAAAATCAAAATACAATTTCAGGCAGAAATCTGACCCTCAGGTCAAACGGGTTCAAGTCAGCTTTATCTAATTAGCAATAGCGTCAATCTGAAAAAATTTTCTCAGAGATTACTCCAAATCCAACGGGAATTGATTTGAAGATACAGATTCAGTTGTGGTTCTTTATTTCATACTTATTCATCCAAGACAATGAAGATGAGTAGAAGATTGAAAAAGGAAAAAGGAGGGTGGCAGTAATTGAAAACAGAGGGAGAGGTGATGGGGTGGGGGGTGGGGGGGAAGAGGCAAACGAAATTCGCATGGATTGTGTTTGGGTGCAGTCCATCTGAATGAAATTTGTACTTATTTCGAAATCAAAATCCTGGCCTTGCCTGTTGAAGATAGTGTTTGTCAAATGTTCGCCAGCGAAGTTTTAGGTTTTATGTAGGTGTTGAAACCCTTTTTTCCTATCAAGAGACACAAGACCTTTACAGAAGAACATGGTTTTGTTGTTACTGCTATTGGCCAGCATTCTGGGTGGTTTGCTCAACAAGCATGTCTTCAGTGCGCTAAAATTATCTTTAATTGAATACCGGAAGACGCCTTATCGTATTTTAGGTCATTTATAAGTCTTAGCCTAAAATCAGCACAGTATATCTCCCTGAATAGAAGATGTGAAAAGCCCTGTCATTCACTCTCCCTCCTCCTCACCAAAATAACATCTTAAAGTTGTCCTGGCATTTCATTAATGGAAGTAACTGAACCCAGGAGACTTAAACATGAGCTTATTCAAAAGAAACTTCAAAACGGGCTGTTCTGGCCATTTGCATCTCGTAATAGGTTTTGTTCGGGCACGGATCTTTAAGGGGAAGGTTTGTGATGGAGGAAGTGGGAGCTTAGTGAAGCATCACCAAAGATTGTGTACGAAAGACTCGACGGTCCTTAAAAATACCTCCTACGTGTAAAAGTATAGTTATAGCTTTGTAGGCAATGGAATATAATATATACATTTTGTTTCATATTTCAAAGAGATGATAGATATCTTTCTTGTATTATACAATTTTTGGCACTACTCTTGGTATTTTGATTTGGTGGGGTTTTTTCGCATTTTTCTTGGTGCAGCTTTCGGTGTCAAGGAGAAGGCTTTCACGTACGTTGCTGTGTTGTATTTGGAAGTATCAGCTACGGCGGATCATAAAAAGCATACCAAGTAAGTTTGCACGTACAGTATGGAAGAGGAACAAAGCCGTTGATTTGACCTTGTTTTCCCAAGAACAAAATACTTAATGAAAGCTAACACGAAATTAGAAAACTAATGTCAATTTGTGAACATTTCTAGGAAAGAACGATTGCGTTGCTATGAATTCAAACGGCCTAGTAAAGCAGCTGTGAAGGAAGAGGTAGCATCGATAAATCTTCCACCCTTATAACCTTTCTTTAGAATGATTCTATGATCTACTATCCCAAAATACTGTACTGTGTACCAGATACGTCACTTTCTAGAAATGATCATCCCGTGAGCTACTCGTTTCGAAGAATAATGTGTCATCTCTTGTGTGGTGACGATGTTTTGTTTCGTTTGCCAAACAGGGACTCCACATGTAAAACAGTCTTTAACTCTGCTTTCAAAATATAATACTTTTGACACGCCCTTATTGTAGCTTCCAGTTGGTTTATGTTTTGTTGTTGTTGTTGTTGTTTTTTAAAAAGGAGTCTCCATTTGCGCTATTGGTGACGCTTCATTTCGTTTCTCAAATAGCCGTTCGCTCAGTTTATATAATGTTGACTTTTTAAAGCCCAGGTTCTTTAGTAGAGTTGTTCAAGACCCACTTGACTCGGTTTTATCGGAAATAGATATTAAATTCGGTGGTTCAGCCCCTTAGATAACCTAACAGAGTAGAAAGGGGAGTTAACTTTTTGGTACTCAAAAGACTGTACACAGCAAACTTTGTTATTCGCTGTAATAACTCCTCTTCTATTTAACCTATTTGTATAACATAAACAATAAATTGAGTAGAAATGAACGGTGTAGGCAAAAAAAGCATAGTTTGATTATAGATCAGATGAATATTCTGTGGTTTCTTTGATCTTTGTTGTAACTGTGAACAACCACCGAGCTATGTCGTATACCAGCTGAGCTGCCGCGTTGTACTCAAGAAGTTAAACCCTAACACTGGCTTTACCATAGAAGAGAGACATATCTTATACAATTACTCCTACGCATTGCTTTTCAGTTTGGTTCTAAATAATATCAGCATCTATGTAAAAGAGAACTCAGCACACTGCAAAAAGAATGTTCCCAAAACCTCTTCTGGAAAAAAGGAAATTCTTTCAGGCTTCATCAATACACGATTATTTTTATTATCGAGGTAAAGAATACACACAAAAATCCAAAGTATACTTCAATTATCATATTTTCCATTTCATATTCAGCACATTGTGATACAATAAAATAAATGCTTTATAAAGATGGCGGAGTCTTTTTGCTTTTTATACATCAAAATACAAAGCAGCACGTCATGTTTCTAAATCGTTTGTTAAGCGCCGACCATAAAGTGCCTAGAATGTCTTAGGACATCATTATTGTAGGAACGCATAGTTTCCCAAGACATAGTATTGTACCCCTTAACAACAGTCATATATAGAAATATAATATATAATATGCATTTACACCGAGCAGTTTATCTGAGCATACATTTATTGCCATTTTTGTATCAGGGACTCTTTCTTAATTAAGAACGATCTATGACATGTGTTGGTGTGTTTTTTGACAGGGGTATGGCGTCTCAACACCCAACCAATACTGCCAATATAATAACGATGTTATTGATATATTAACACCCAACATGTCCTACTTTCGCCATACTTCAGCTTGCTCCTACCTAAAGCGCTTGAGGTATGTTGTTATCCTCAACCAGACGTAAAACTGCTTCACTTCGTTGAGTTTTGCGTGCATTTATTCAAGTGTAATAAACAACACTTTGTCCAATTAAGCCAATGTCTTTTCCTTGCCTTTCTGTGGGTCCTAGAGGAAACAACAAGCAACTATTTCTCACAGTGCAAAGAGATACCAAGCATGAAATAGCCTAACCGTACTCTTTTAAAACTTACGTTCCTTCATATTTAGCACACGAACATCCACACACAAAGTATTCACAATCAGATACGCCTGAAACCAAGTTATGCAATACATATATTATACTAATAGGATATGAAAAAACAGTTGGTACCCATTAATAATGACAGCCTATTACCCACGTATTCAAAAGCACTGCAATAAAAGAAATAAAAACAGTGAAAGAGAAAAATAGGCGTTCGGCCTTAAAGACATTCGAAACTTCCATCAAAAGTTAAGCCTGGTCTGTCTATTATAGAAAGTGACAATGTCTGAATCAAAGAAATAGGAAAGTGGAAACTGCTACCAATTCAAAGGTATAAATCCTATTTGGTCCTTGACAATAACAGACATGGTATCAGTTAATTCTTACATCGAAAGATTTATGAACGAAAAACTATAAAAGCAGAAACAAACTAGAGAGTAAAAGAATAGTATTGAACTAACTCTGGGTGAGTAATTAGAATTCCAAATTCAAACCTCAAAAACACTCAAAATGTGAAAAATAAGATACACTTTGCACTCGGAAAGAAGTTGTACGTGATGATAAGACTACTAATAACTAATAAGCGTTCTCGTATTTTGCGTAATTGCTTGGTGGACACATTCATAGCAAATGAAAATGTAAAATCTATAACATTTTGTAAAAAGCACGATACAGAATACACCACTTGATTTAGATAGTAGTTCAAGAACCCAATATAAAAGAAAATTGTCCAAATACTTATAGAAAATGAACATGTAAGATCTAAAAATGTATGGAAATAGCATCCAGGGTCTCAAACAACGCATTGCATAATTTAGATAGTATTTAGAGAAACCAGTGTACAAGGGAATTGTGCGCAGTGGGCAGTCAAGTTATCTTAAACAAGTTATAAGAGGAACTGGAAATTACTTTTTTACTTTGAGTAATGCGAAATAAATTGATCATATTATTTTATTTCGCGCTTATTATGTCCTGCACTAATTTTGTCCCTAGAGTTCCAGTGTTATTTGTCAGTGAGTGGTGACGTGGTAGTCTACTAGTGAGAGGGTGAGAAAAAGAACGAGCCAACGAACGAGCGAAAGATAGATAGATAGAGAGAGACATAGAGAGAGAGAGAAAGAGAGAGAGAGAAAGAGAGAGAGAGGGAGAGAGAGAGAGAGAGAGAGAGAGGGAGAGAGAGAGAGAGAGAGAGAGAGAGAGAGAGAGAGCGAGAGAGAGAGAAGGCCATCTGGTCATAGTCCAGCTTGATACGAACTGAGCTAACGGAGCGCCCGAGACAGACAAACAGAAAACGCAATATGTTGATATCTTTGAATATTTTGTGTCACAAAAGGGAGTGAAAGCTGTTCATTCTCATATTTCATTTTGTATCTGTTTCATGTTGGAAGTCACCATGTGATGCGTACTGACAAAAAAAAACTAAGTGTATCAATGACAGGAATAGAAAAAGATGAAACTGAAAGGAGAGAGAACGAGAGAGTGAAAGCGAGGAAGAGAGAGGGAGAGAGAGAGAGAGAGAGGGAGAGAGAGAGAGAGAGAGAGAGAGAGAGAGAGAGAGAGAGAGAGAGGGAGGGGGGGGGTAGAGAATGTCATGTGATGACATTATTTTATTTAAACATATATTATATTCCGTATCTTTTGAATCTTTATCTTGCCTTAACATCAATAACAACACAATACGCCTCGCTCTCCATCCCCATTCTCTCCCATCCTGGGTTAAACACCATAATAGCGATACACGCCAGGTGTAGACTAGGGGTTTTCTGAACAAACCACTAGATCTACCAAACAAAAGCCAAATATAAAAATTAGAAGAAGGTACAATAGTGTCATTGAGATTCTATCACTTCACCACGTTCCTCTAGAGGTCAAAAGAGTATATCACTTACTTCTTTAAAGTGTTGGCAACAAGCTTTGATTCAAGAACAAACGATACTATCATGGCACTCGTTACATTTAAGCTACCGTACACCTGACAGTAAGTGTACTATAATTGCCATTTACTACCTTCTCTTCCCCTTTAGAAACACTTTTGACGGTTTTTCAAGCTCTTTTCAGTGTGCTCCCTTGTTGACCGACCTCGACAGAGATCAAACGAATCTGAAACCCCAGGGGTTACTCCGGAAAATAGTTTAATGTGAATACCAGGTCACTAAAATTATACCTCACTCTACAGTCTCCGGAGACGAAAAAAAACAGACATTCAAATCCAGCTTGAAAAAGGCAAAACAAAACAAACAAGCAAAAAAACAACAACAACAAAACAATGGCCAGCAGATTTATGTCAAAATAGATACCTTATTCACTCATAACAACAATCGACCCTGAATAATCAAACATCCATCCACCTCAAAGAAGCATCCTTACAAGAAGCATTATGTCTTTATTATGTACCGGAAGTGATAATGGTAAGAGTGCTAGATTAGTGTATACTATTATATCATGCTTAATGAACAACTGTGGCCAGTGATTACATGGGCCGGTGGGCGTATCTGGATCGGTAGCGTCTTCTTCTTGGCCGTTCCCTGGGTGGACAGAAACGAAACAAGCATTGACTATTACAACACGGTGGTATCAGGCGCTCGTCATTTTTGGGGCACATATGGTGGAGTTACTGGTGTCATCATCATCTTATTCATCATCATCATCATCATCATCATCATCATCATCATCATCATCATCATCATCATCATCACTACCTCCACCACCACCAAATGATTAACAATGAGAAGAAGAAGAAGAAGAAGAAGAAGAAGAAGAAGAAGAAGAAGAAGAAGAAGAAGAAGAAGAAGAAGAAGAAGAAGAAGAAGAAGAAGAAGAAGAAGAAGAAGAAGAAGAAGAAGAAGAAGAAGAAGAAGAAGAAGAAGAAGAAGAAGAAGAAGAAGAAGAAGAAGAAGAAGAAGAAGAACAACAACAACAACAACAACAACAACAATAACAACAACAACAGCAGAAGCAGCAACAGCAGCAACAGCAGCAACAGCAGCAACAGCAGCAACAGCAGCAACAGCAGCAACAGCAGCAACAGCAACAAAAACGATGATGAACAACAGCAATAACAACAACAACATCAACAGCAGCAGCAGCAGCAGCAGCAGCAGCAATAACAATGATGGAGACGATCACAAAACAGCAACTTTACTGCAACACGAATCACCTGTAGGCGGCAGCGTTGGACCTCCGATAAGTTCTGTCCACTTTGCTGTCAAAGAGGCAAACCATCTGCCTGGTACCGTCATTGCAGTCTTTGGCAGCACACGCCATGGAGGTCAGCATGGGTTGTCGAACCTGGCGGGCAACACAGTTGGTTTGTAAGAGGGGCATGAAGCAAAGGAGATTTTCCATATCATGTGCCTTTGTAATCTACTATTTGTTGATTTCTGGGTACACGTGCATGCGTGTGGGTGGGTGTGGTAACTTTACCCGAATGAGTGTTTGAGTGTTTCTGTGAATTGTTTCTGAGTGGGCGACAAAGAATGAATGAGAGAGAAAGAGAGCTTATTCATTTTCTTTCTTTATGCATTTTAGGAGAGGGGGGAGGGAGATGGAGAGAGGCAGAGAGGGTGGAAGAGAGAGAGAGAGTTGTTTTGTTTGTTTAGTATAGGGTTTTACGGAGCCCGCAACTGCATAAGGTCATATGAGCGCGCGGGACACACCTAATACTTTTTCGTTGGTAGGAAATTTTGAATTTTGCTCGGGTGGCGCCGAAGCCTACTCTTATCGATTTTAGACCACCAAGGGATCTTTAACGTGCGCAACTTGCACACGGGCCCTCCGAGATTTTTCGCCCTTGTCCGAGAAGGCTAGGTGTAGATCTTTCCTACCAGAAGATCAGGGGTGTGGCAGAAAGACAGCAGTTAGGAGGAGCCAAGGAGTAGCAGTAGAAAGGCTGCAGAAAGAGTCAGGAGCCCAGAGGAGGGGGCAAAGGAGGTGAGGGGGTGGGGGCAGAAAGTGGAAATGAAAGCAGACGACAGAACATTGTTAGAGATCAGGAAAGGATGTGAAAGGAGACAATTTTAGAGAAGAAAATTTTTTGGTCGCTACGCGGAATCGAGGGATTATATATATATATATATATATATATATATATATATATATATATATATATATATATATATATATATATATATATATATATCTGATGTTATGTTTCAAGGTTTTATTGATTTGAAAGGCTTTTGGCCCTTACATCCACACATTATAACATTATACCACTCGGCAAATACATAATTGAGAGCGAGAGAGAGAGAGAGAGAGAGAGAGAGAGAGAGAGAGAGAGAGAGAGAGAGAGAGAGAGAGAGAGAGCGAGAAAGAGAGAAAGGTGGGGGGGGGCGCACAGATAGAAAGGGAAAAAGAAAACCAAGAGAGTTGGTAGAGAAAGAGAGAAAGAGTCAGAGAGTGTGAGGGAGAGTGAGAGAGTGAGAAAGAGACAGGGAGAGAGGGGGAGAGGGAGGGAGAGAGAGAGATAGAGAGAGAGAGAGAGAGAGAGAGAGGGAGGGAGAGAGAAAGAGAGGGGGAGAAAGAGAGAGAGACAGAGAGAGAGAGGGGAGGGGAGACAGAAAAGGGACGGGGCAGTAAAGAGAAAGAAGGAGAGAGGCAGGAGGCGGTGCTTGTTGCACACAAATGTATAGCCGTTTTGGATTTTTTTTTGTCCTGTCGTGTGCATTTACGTTTGTGAATGCAAGGTCCATGCAGATAATACAGTAGAAATATACAAAATCTGGGGTGTCAGTCTACGCCCTCTACGTGTGAAAGTAAAAGTAAAATAAAAAGTCACCAAACATACAGAAACGCAATCTAAGTTGTAAACATTTTCCATGTAGATGTTTTTACAGCCCCATCGATACAATTTAGATCATTAAGAAGGCGGCTTCCAACCCTGCCTGCCAGGGCCAACGCAGGCTCAGTGGGATACAGAATCCCAACAGAGAGCACAAAGACAGAGATATCCGATAATAATTTCTCTTCACAAGGGAATCGAACACAGGTTTCCTGTGTGCGAAAGCGAAGCGCCTAGCAGCTACACCACAGACGCCGGTTAGAAATCTTTGAACGCCTGGGGCTATGCTTGAGAGCTTCACAGATAAAATCGATTTTTGAAAAAGAAACATAATGAGTACTTTTGCGTACCAGGGAATTCTGAACTCTTCAAACGTTTACATAGAACACGCTTACTCAGAAATAAAATTGTCTTCACAAAGCCCTGCAATTCAAGTTTTGTGAAGAATAAAGACATGTCCTGGGTCCTTACATTACATAATTGTCAGTCTTCTTGAGTTTGTTCCTTGAATTTGCGACTAGATTTGTTTAATGGATGGACTACTAAAGGCATAATCTACAAGATTTGTCAATGTTAGATGATTGGAATAATAGAGCACTATTGCAGGGAGTCTTTACTTCGTCAAGTTGTATGTAAAATTGTTTCATGCATGAACACATGCCTTAAGATTTTTTAAAATCTTTTCATCTTGTATAATATTATGGCCGATTGGCATACTAAATCTTGATTGTTATTAACCTCTGTTTTGTGTAAATAGTTTTTTCTAATCGATAATATTAATGTGTACAGCACTGTCCTTCCAACACGTTTAGAGGGTTTGTATGTAACAAAAAAAATCTAAATAGTTGCATGTAACCAACAGGCAAAATATGGATTGATAAATAATGAAATTCTATTGAAGCATACTTCAAAGCAACTCGTTGACACTGGGCGAAAACGTCGGACGCATACATTGCAAAACAGAAATATCAGGCTTTGAAGCGTAAATATTGGTGCGCAAATAAAAGACTATGTCATGTTCTATTCGTAAATAAAAATGAAATTTAATTCTCATCATTTCAAAGAAAAACGCATTCAGAGCTAAGCTTAGTGTTAAAATGGGAAATTGTTCCAATGCTTGTCTATGGAGCATGACAAAGGAATTTTTTAATTCAAACATTTTAAAGAAATAGAGATGAACCATTTTTGCCTCACACTACCAAAGGCAAGTACCAGTATTGATATTGTCACTTGTTATTATCTTATGTTTCTTTTAAATAGAGAAAGAATTTGCAGTTTCATTTTTGCTACTAAAAAATATAATACATCTGCTGCTTATTCAAAATGGCTAAATCTCACCACTATTTATCCACCTTGCTCTTACAATGACTATGTCGATCTCAACGGGGGAAAAAACAAGTGGGAGAAGTCTGCACGTCAAGGAATATGACTGGTCTACCCAAGTCGGAAAAGTACTATTGTAAGCAATAAAATACTTAGAAAGGATACAGATTATTAAATATGTCTGAGGATGGCGCTGTCATAGGTGGGCCTATACTTGAATGAAATTACAGCAACAACTGAAAACATTTACTTCTTTAAACGCAAAAGTATGAAAAAGGATAAAGGCAATTTTCCTTCTTTCAAAACCAGTAACTAGAAATATATATCATATAACTGGAAAATACAATTTGATGTCCAACAAGGTTTATGCGAATACTCCATTTCTATAATTACTATAAAAGTGCTGATGGGATCGTTAAACCAATGCACTTATTTACTTACTATCATTACTATTTTTGAACGTTTATCAACATTTAATTTTTGTTGTTAGTCTTACTGTTGTGTTGTCATTATTGTTAATATAACTGGGTCACACAAAAACGTCAGTTTTCCAACAATTAGAAGTCTGTAGCATACTGGAATAACACGCCATCGCCCTCTCCCCTCTTTTTTCTTCTTGCAACCCCCCCCCCCCCCCCACACACAACCTTTATTTATATACACAGACTGCCAGCGTACGAGACGAAACTATACAAGTTATAAATTCAAACAAACGACCTTGTTTCTCAATCAACTCCACTTACATTGTTCGTGTGAGTCGATGGAGGGACAAGAAATGGGTGGGGAGTCAATATTTTTGGTTGCGCTGGAAATTGTTAATTGTTCGCTGTTTAAGAGAGATTCAGTTCCGTGGACCAGGGTTCTTTGAAGTAACGGTCACGACCTAGAGGTAGGTAGCAAAATACTGCGTTTTAATGGTTGCCGTGACATATTATTGAGGAATACATCTAGAGAGAGGGGGGGGGGACAGACAGACAGACAGACAGACAGACAGACAGACAGACAGACAGACAGACAGACAGACAGACAGACAGACAGACAGAAAGAGCGAGAGAGAGAGAGGGGGGAGGGGGTAAGAATTTGGGGTATGAGGATAGGAGCGAGTAACATTTCAAGCAATCACAACGTTAGTTTAGCATTAAGGATACAGAGGCGTCTGTGGTGTTGCGGTTAGGCGCTTCGCTGTCGACAGTCGACACACACAGGAGACCCGAGTTCGGTTTTTGTGTGGGGAGAAATTTCCATCGCGTGTCTGGGTCTTTCTGCTGCGATGTTGCACGTATCCCTCTCAGTCAGGGTTGGCCATGACAGGATCGGAAGCCCACCTATAAGGTTATCTCAACTATGTCGATAGGAGCATAAACATATTTTTTTAAAGAAAAACATTAAGGACACAAAGCCTTTCTGACAAAGCTGGAAACTGAACCCCAAAGTACAACACTTTAACCCTTTCCTTGCCATGCCTGATGGACAACCCTGTCAAAGAGCCCAAATGCAGTCTTGGACCAAATTTTAAAGCTGCTCTTTCAGATGTAAACCCCAATTTTGTACCTGCAACAGAAAGTAGCCTAACGATCTTCGTCACCGGGAGCGAAACAATAATTACAGTCCACTAGCCACCAGATACAACATTTGAACAACACTTGAGAAGGGGCACCTCTGGCAGGTCCTATTTATTTTCTTTCCCTTCATTGTTTCTGTCTCTCTGTCTTACTTGCCCCCTGCACTGAATGACTGTCACCGTGTCGATGCCCCTCTACTTTCTTGAAGTCAATCTCAAACTCCGAATCAATGTCAAAGAGCTTCTATTTTGAAAGTTGCGACGTCTCCTCTCCATCTTACACACTTGGAGATTCCCTTGCTCCACCCCCATGTCAAAACAATTAAGCAGTCATCGAAGTCCGAGCACGAAACTGTCCAGAAGGCAAGATGGGGGTTTTCCGAGAGACACTTGCTCGCACAGTTTACATTGCAGTACAAAACTGTTGCCAGCTGTTATTTTGGGGAAGGCAGATTACTGTTCAAGCAGGGCATGGGTTGACCTTTTTGGCTTTGCTTTTAGTGTCGGCAACAAAACGTTCCTAATTATGGGATGCAATGCGTTCAAACTTGACCTGATTTCCAAGGTTCATGATTCAAATTCAAGTGTGGTTCAAGTCTATTTTTTCTTCTTGAAGCGCTTCCGCTGAATCTGTCGGGGCCATTATGATTATAGACTTGGCGGAGTGCAATACAATTCGAGCATGGCCGCAAAAGCTGAAAGAGGGGAAAGTAGGTTGGTGGTTTTTTTTATATTTTCCCCATCTTTGAGTGGGAGGGGTGTTGGAAAAGAGGGGGGGGGGGCTCTCAAGCCGTTTCTCTTTCAGCAGCAATACAACTTTGAATATAATTATGTCGTCTCGTCAACAGAGTGTTGGCGTCTATGTATGGCAGAACTCCTCATCGATTCTACACGTAGAATCTCTAGATTCAGATCGCACTCTCAGATGTCAACCTGCCTGTCTTCAGAGCCTCCAAGGTTCTGGCACGGGTCAAATTAGAATCGTGCCTCTGAAAGCCGTTTTCTGGTTGACATGGGTGGGCTGTGTTCAGTCCCTGCACGCATACCCGTGCAAAGAGATTTCCGTTCAAGATTACTGATCAACTTCTACCCGAAAGTGACCAACTAGCAATTACCTTCTCCCTTAAATCACTCTCCTCTCTCTCTCTCTCTCTCTCTCTCTCTCTCTCTCTCTCTCTCTCTCTCTCTCTCTCTCTCTCTCTCTGTGTGTGTGTGTGTGTGAACACACACACACACACACACACACACACACACACACACACACACACACACACACACACGCACGCACACACACACACACACACACACACACACACACACATACACACACATAAATAACACACACCCTGTCTCTCTCTATCTCTCTGACTGTCCTTAGCATTGTGAGCTCTGAAGAATCTGTAAGTAGAAGCTTTTCAAGTACCCGATGCCCAGAAAAGAATACCAAAGACAAAGTAAAAAAAAACCTGACAGCTCCACTGTCAAGGTAAGATGAGACAAAAATGTATGGAACGTCTATTTCAGAACACTGAAGACTCCGAGGCTTCCAAGGAATACATTTCCTCGTCTACAATCTCCCATTCATTCACAAATGTAATTATCGACGAATTCATTTTCTTTTGACAATATTCAGTAATATGCAAAGTAACCTTGGAATTCATACCGCTAGTTACAGAATAGTGTGGGAATCCAAAAGCAATATTTCGGCCTGTAACCGGTTCGTATTTAATTATACTGTTAAGCATGCTTGGAATATTTTCTTGCTGTTCGTCCTGCAACTAATTGCTTCCTTCCATTCGAAAGATTCGTGAGAAGTATTTTGTGAAACACGACAATTCATGAACGTGAGGTGAAAGTTAAAAACTCTAACATCTTTTATACATCTATTGCAAAAGGTAGTGAGACAAAGAGAAGAAAAGGACATCACCTTATCAAATCTTATAATATTTGTGTGAACGCATAATAATTATTATAATATGTTACATAAAACGTGATCTAATATCCGTACAACAAATAGCCTCCTTGAAGTCTTGTCATGTTATTATGAACGACGTAGTTTTGACGTACCGAGTTGATTATTAATGAACCTACTTCGGTTGGGTTTTTGTTTTGTATATTTAAACTTGACGTAATATGCCTTTTAAAATGAATGTCATAAAGCAGGGCACCGTGTAAAATATGACTTGCGTGTATCACGAGTTTAGAATTAAATAATATGTCTCTCCAGTTTGTTTGTTTTTCATGGGGGGGGGGGGGGGGGGTATTTCTTCACTATTTTACGCACGGTGCGGAAAGGTGTCTGTCTGTCTGTCTGTCTGTCTACTCTGACACGTCTCCTCATCCTCGACCACCTACAGTTTCCCGGTTAGGTTTTAGTGACAGATGGTTTTAATCTGTCTTTCCGTACTACTTTTTTATGACCGAAGCTGTCTAAGGGGTGGGTGGGGAAGGGCATGAGAGGGACAGTCTTGGGAAGATTAAAATCAGCACAAAAAGAGGTCGGGTAAGCAAGACGAATACCTACACGAAAAGACACCGAAACCGAAACGACGTGAATATGAAATAGGCTGCGAAAAGGGAGGAACTTGACTGAGGAATCTGTAACACGAAACGACACCGGCATCCATTCCGACCGTTGTCAAGATGGTTTTTTTTTTCCTCTAATCTGGACGTCGTATTCGCGTTTCATGAACTTTCAGTCTCAGTCAGACTAACCACGAAACGACAGCGCCACCTCTCGTCAATATCACAGAGACGTCCATCTGTTTCCCGAGGCATACCAGTAAACATTGCCCCTAGGGAGCTCCTTATCGCCGTCCTTAGTAGACTAATCCGTCCTCAGGCTTAGCCACTGTCTGGCATTTTGAGCGTGTGTGAAGAACTGGTATAGAAAGCCGCCGGTTTTGAGCCGCTGAAATCGGTTTTAAAGGACAATTGCGAAGGCGATCAGATTAAATTGTCGGCTCTTGGGAATAAGAAGAGATCCTAGCATTATTCCTTTAAAAAGACGAGGCAGCTTGTCTCTGATGTACATATCTTGCAAATACTTTTCTCTTTTACTTCGACATTCTGAACATACTCAAATGTGTGTTCCGTTATCGTTTGCAAAAAAAAAAAGAAAAAGAAAAGAAATACCTTCACGAAAGCTGTATTTCTACAAGATAGTCGGCTCGCGATTTATGTTCATCTCTAAAATGAGGATCTTTCTCCGCCCATAGTGAGATGTTGCTGCTCTCAGGCGTAACTTCAAACGTTTCTACAATACAAACTTAAAAAAAATGATTTTGATATTTTAAACTTGT
>NW_004797365.1:735837-737833 GCF_000002075.1 Aplysia californica
AGGGGTGAGGAGGTTAACTTTGAGGAAAAAAACATTTTCATTAACTGTTGACATAAAGTGCCCTGAGGTTTTTCATGTACTTTTTTATCTTTTTATTCCCCTTTCGACACATTTTAGATCACTTTAGAAGCGGAATTTGGCCTCGCTTGTCAGAGCGAATACGGGCTGAGATGGAAACATAAATCCCATAAGAAAAAACAACCGAGAATGGTTAAAAAGAAAAATAAGAGAGAGAAAGTCTACAAAAAAATTTTCACCGTAGCTCTACAGAATTCGAACTTTTCCGTGTGTGACGGCGAAGCGTCTAATAGCTACACCACAAACGCTAGTTTCGCTAGGCAGGGTAAAGCAGACAAGGGTTAAAGTAAATTACCGTCTTTTGCTATATATTATGGTTATACTTTTCCTTTTAGATTTTATGTTGTCATAGTTTTCAGTACTAACATCTCTCTCCGAGTGCATATAGCCAAATGTAAGTTTTGCCATGGAACATTAAAGAGTCAATATTTTGTGGTATATTATAGGCTGTTATGTTCCTTTGAATTCATTCTACGGAATGGAAGCTAAAATGACTTCTTCAAAAACTTCTACAACCAGGTAATTCTTTTCTTTTACTTTTGTCTTGACACATGTAACCCAAGATAAACTCTCATACATTTTCGTTGCTGATGTGGTGTATATAACCCAAAAATATGTCAGCTTGGTGAAGAATCACAGTTTAAACTTTTTGCAATTCGAAAATAAGAAGGTAATGACCGTGACTTGTTGGAAACTGCTACGATTTCGAATCTTTTTAATTGTATGAAAAGTAGTATTTCCCAGGGACGTAATCATCTGAATACCAATTAATAAAGGTCAACAATAACGATATATTCCTCACTGGGTAACTAACATTCCTTTCCCCTGACCCCTTCCCTCTAACCCGCTTTTAGACTGCACCACCACCCGTCCCATCACTGAGCACAATAATTATTACAAAGACAGAAACAAAAGTTTTATCGACGTTGTCATGTCGTCATGATAGCACTACCATAAGCACAACTAGACTAAATAATAACATCTAACCCAAAGTAGCAAGTAGCATACATCTGAGCTCAGATATCACATGTATGCACGGTGCATAATTTCTTCCAACACTTTTTTCTCTGTTGGTCGACCGGCATCTGCTGTGGTGCCTAACTACAGGGTGATAAAAAAAACTACATTTTTGTTTTTACAAATATTTTCCTCCACACTGAAGTTTTGCTTTTCAAAATTTGGAAGTCAAAAGGAATGTGTCTGATATTCGTTTCAGATAAATCGACCAAATAGTTTTGCTCTACGTAGCGCGTAAAAAAACATTTTCAGCTCTGTCCCCATTTTGTAGAATTGCGCACTAGTTTACATTAGGCGTACCACTAAAAATCCCAACGATTGCGCCGAAGTTTGCAGATAGTTTTTTCCAAGTTTCCTTTGCCTGCAGACATCATGGAGAGAGCTTTTTGTATTGAACATTTCCTAACCACCAACGCATTTCGTAAGTTTCGCACAAGGTAGGGAAATAATGTTAACGTGCCCTTTAGGACTTATTTGATGCCAAGGGTGAAAATGGTCCATCAGTTAGGACCTGTAGAGAATCAGAACTAAAAATTCCATGACAAAGTGACCACTTCAGGTCAAACACACACCGTTTGCACCCCTTTAAACATCACCAGGGTGCAGCATTCAGGAGATGAACCCCCTGAGACGTCTGTCCGTAGACGATGCATGCAGCAATGACTTTCCTACATCTCAACAGTCTGCATTCTCAAGGCATATCTTCATCTACGGCAGTACCATTTTCCCTTTTGCGAAGCTATCAGAGGATAACAATCTGTTCATGATTTCTCGATCGTTTGAAAAGCTTGACCATTTCCTCTATGACATTTGGTTCCTTCGCAAAGCCCATATTCACCTTTCAGGTTATATCAACTCCACACATGCTGTCTACTCGGGCAACCTCCCCCCCACCCCACCC
>NW_004797365.1:737933-741300 GCF_000002075.1 Aplysia californica
CCACCCACCCCCTCCACCCACCTAAAAAAACATTGTTTAACTTTGTAGGTGAAAAGAAATATTGTTTAAAGGTAACGCGGATGGAAAGATTAGATTTTTTAAATAAAAGGAAACGATAAAAACAAACCAGTGATATTATGACTTTCCTTACAAAATCTTTTAAATTGGTGCATTTTGGATTTATGGGTGGTTTTTTATAAAAGCAATTTCCGTTTTCGAAAAATAAGTTTATTCTTTGTGAATTTTATGTTAAACACATTCCTTTTGAATGAATTATATCTGTTCCAAATTAGAACATTCTAGTACAAATCGTGTGTTAGATGTTAAGAAAAAAGGTTGTACAGTTGTTGTTTTTGGATCACCCTGTATTTTCCGAATTATTTTGTAACTAGTATCTCTTTTTCTATTGGGATGTTGCGTCTCTCTCTGTCCAGGTCTACTATGACAAGAAGTGTAGAAATAGCCCGTATCTCTAATAATCTAAATTGGTTTGGGGAGGAGGGGGGGGGGTGCTGAATGCATTCAGTTATAATCTTGTTTTTAGTCTGTCACTAAGCTTCTTTCCTGGAACAAAATTCCGCAGTGTGCTATGAGCTTGTTTTTTATCTCATAAAAATCAAGCCAAAGAACAAACAAACAAACACATAAAGTAAATGTAAACTCACATTTGTCATGTGATTACACCGGGATTGGTCATATGGAGTCCTACAGCCATGGATCAGTTGTAGATCAGTGACGTCACCTTCTCTCTGCCAATCGTACAGTGCATTGTACACAGGTGTTCCCTGGAAGCAAACAGAATGAAAAAAATAATAATAATAGGCAGAAAGAGATGAAAAGACTGCGAAGGTGTTTACCTTGTTGCAAATCCCCCTCCAATGCGCTGTTTACGGGCAGAACATGGGAATCACGTACAAATAAATGTAACAACCTTTGTGCGTCTCCATAATAGGGATGCTCATTAACGGCAAGGCATTGTAACTAAAATATAGATCATTATAACGACGAAAACTGCTCAATTTCATAATGTTCCAAAAACATCATCAATGATCTACATCGATACTTTTTGCAAAACACAGCGAGATACTGGACTATGACTATCATATTAATATGTTTCTTTTGAAGACCTATTTAGTTGAGTTCATACGTGAATTATTTCAAGTTGGCGTGAACACGGACGCATCATTTTGCAAGCAAGTAGCATTGAATAAAAGGAGCATTTGGATTGAAGTAAAATGGACCGACTGCACCAGTTTCTACAAGCCACTCACATTTTACAAATGCCAAGTTTGCTTTGCTCCAATTTCGGGCCACATAACTTTTGCTCCAGCCACAGGCTATTCTACAAAGATTATTATTTTGTTCGAAAGACCTGGAGCATTTAGAGTTGGGAAGGAATAATTTGATAAAGACTTTTATAAACGTTATTTCCAATAGCTTTTGCAGGTCGTATTTCGCATGTCTGGATAACCTTGAAAACTCGCCTTATAAACAAATTAAAAGAGCGCCCTTTTGGGGATCCGAAACAAGAGCTACGTCACCACACAGAAATCCAGTGTTGTACAATTCAAGCTAATGTCAAGGGATACATCAATACCGCGTACATTACGACCGAATGCCTTGTTTCCAAACTTATGGAATTCAGTAAATAGGGATTACAGGAACTCAACACATGTAAAACTCGCTACAGCTGTATTGCCCTGAGCTTACCACGTCTGTTAGAAGTAGTAAAGAATAATAATATTATCATCATTTACGTATTATTACTATTTTTATTCCAAATGTACAAATATTATTACTTTTGATTATTATCATTATTGCTATTTAATTATTATTGTTTTGAAAACTTTTTAAGGATTACTAAGCTTTAGTAGTAGTAGTAGTAGTAGTAGTAGTAGTAGTAGTAGTAGTAGTAGTAGTATTTTATCAATGGTTTTGCTCACCTGTTGTACTCGTTCAAAGTTAGTGTAGCAGTGACGAGGACCTGGATAGTCGGCCTTACAGTTGACGACCCAGTTAGCCCATCGCTCAAGGTAACCGTCCCAGGACTGTGGAGGAGGAAGGGTAAGTGATAAAGTGGCTGTTGCTGCTGCTGTTGTTGTTGTTGTTGTTGATGTTGTTTTAGTTGTTGTTGTTGTCGTTTTTGTGCTGCTGTTGTTGTTGTCGTCGTCGTTTTTTTGGTGGTGGTGTTGTCATTGTTGTTTTTGTTGTTGTTGGTGGTGGTGTTGTTATGGTCGTCGTTGTTGTTGTTGTTGTTGTTGTTGTCGTTTTTTATATTGTTGTTGTTGCTATTGGTGTATGGTTGTGGCTGTAGTTGTTGTTGTCTCATTGCTATGTTGTTGTTAAGGAGCTAGAAGGGAGGAAGAAGGAGGGGCAGGAGGAGGAAAGGGTGCGGAAGAGGAGGGGGCGATGGAGGACAAGAAGGAGCAGGGAGAAGGAGGGAGGTTGAATTTCCTGAAAAAACTGAAGGTTAAAATCTGACAGACAGACAGACAGTCAGACAGACAGACATACAGACGGACAGACAGACAGATAGACAGACAGACAGACAGGCAGACAGACAGACAGACAGACACACGGACAGACAGACAAACGGGCAGACAAATGGACCGACAAACAAGTGGACAGACTAACAAACAGATGAATAACGCAGGAACGGATTACATGAAAACAAAGGTTGTAAGCAGGCAGAAAATGCAGGCTCTCCTGAGAAAGGGAAAGCCGAATGGAGAAGAGATGAAGGAAATAACTGATAAAAAGGAATACGGCTGGAAACGAGAGAGTGTGAGAGAGAAACGGAAATTAGGAAAGGGAAAGATGGAGTGATAGAGAGAGGAGGATCCTAAGAGAGAGAACGTTGGCGAATAAGAATGAGCAACTGAGAAAATGAAGGGTAAAAAGAAAAAGAGATTGGCTGCAAACGTTTTGCACCCCCATGACCTTTATTCATTGATGGCTTAGTAGTTAGGCTCTCGGACTAGCAGTCGTAAGGTCATGGGTTCGAATCCCGTGACACACAAAACGTTGCCTCCGTTGAAAAGGCATTTTACACGAATTTTCCCCACTTCCCCTTCGTGGAAATGGGTATCCAGCAAAAGACAACAGCGAAAGATCTCGACAGTTTGTTAGTCTGAGAGCGGGTGCAATCCGCAGTTTGCACTGTAGAGAATGTTTCTGAGTGTTCCAGGGTCTCCTAGGGGTAATAATTGTTACAAAGGGTGTAGAGGATGCTGTAGAGGGTGGATATGAACTATATAATTGAAGATATCTTTAGTAGCAGTAGCAGTAGCAGTAGCAGTAGCAGTAGCAGTAGCAGTAGCAGTAGTAGTGGTAGTGGTAGCAGTAGTAGTAGTAGTAGTAGTAGTAG
>NW_004797365.1:741403-744009 GCF_000002075.1 Aplysia californica
TAGTAGTAGTAGTAGTAGTAGTAGTAGTAGTAGTAGTAGTAGTAGTAGTAGTACCATTATTATCATTATTATTATTATTAAAATGTCTATCAAGGCCAACCCAGTAAACAGTATGAGTGTGATATTTCTTCTTTGGTCACGTAAAACACTATCAGACCATTGTGAAGGAAGTACTCGAAGTTGGGCAAAACAGACCAAGAGTGGACAAAAAACAACGTGGACTGATAGCATCAAGACTTGGACTTGCTTAATTAGGTATGAAAAAGTGTAAAACAGCAGTTTGCAACCTAAGCTTTGACGGGCCATTGCACGTCGACCTCTGAGCTAGAGACGACACCTCCAGATGTCCAGATATTCTTTGCGAGCAGAATGTACTTCAAACAAAGTAGAAAGATCTAACAAATTCATGTGCGTACAACAGCAAAGATCCAAACAATTAATTGCACTCCAGACACTGGTAAAAAGAGAAAGCGGATGGAGGTGGTTGACTGCAGAAAACGCAGCCAAGAGACGAAGAGAGGTCATCCAATTTCTGTTTTGTGAAGTAAAATGTGGGAGGCACTGTACAAGTTTGATCAATGGCAATTTGAGAGGAAAGAGTGAAGTTTGCTATACTGCTAATATTTTTCAGTGAACGTAAAGTTGTGGAAGGGGAAGAAAAAAGAGACCAGGGCGGGGAGGGGAGAAAAGAGTGAGAATTAGAGAGAGAAAGAGAGGAAGACTGAAAGAGAGAGAGAGAGGGGGGGAGGTGGAAGACAGATAAAGATTAGAGACGTAGAGACAAGAGGACAGGAATAACATGATGGAGAGACAGAACCATATAAATCTAAGTTGAAAAAGTGGGCACTATCAAAACAAGATTAGCTGGAGAAAGGATCTCTCTCTCTCTCATTCTCTCTCTCTCTCTCTCTCTCTCTCTCTCTCTCTCTCTCTCTCTCTCTCTCTCTCTCTCTCTAAGAAAGAACAAAAGAAAAGCCGGCGGTAGAAAGAGCAATAAGGGGTTGCTTCCAAGAGTCACCAAAGAAGCAAAACCAAACACACAAACACGAGCAGTTGTTCTAGTACATTCTGCACTGTTCTTGGTCTCCGACTATGTGTGCGCTAGTATAATCACTACAAGGACAAAGCGGTCTTGTGCAAATGTCAACCAGAAAGAAGGATAATAATATTATTCCGCCTTGTCCTCTCATTGCATTGCTGCTTTGTGGCAGCGTGGGAGAAAACAGTCTGCAGGGTTGCATTAAATTTTGTTTTCGACTTATTTTGGTGATGTTTTTTTTTCTTCTGTAAACGTTTTACTCGTTAAGTTAGGAGTGACTCAAGAATTAAGGCGGCTTTTTCTTAGGGGGGGGGGGGGACGAAATGGGAGAACCGGTTTAATAACTTCGAATTCAGCTCAAGATAATATATAGACAATATAAATCTGACTTCAGAAGGCAAACAGGAAATCATTCAAGTATAAGTGGAATATACTTGCTGATGACATAGTAGGTTGTAGGCGTTTGTCTATTATAATACGAAAATAGTGAAATAAAATAGTTGGTCTAAAGGTTTATTACCTATAAAATTGGTGACTTACGCAAAAACAGAAACCAGCTCTATGGTGGTGATCAGAAAACGACAGCAATGAAAAGTTAATAATGCCAGAGTTATATCGTTTCATTTTATAGCTGTGTGTTAAAAAAATTTGTTTTGTGTTTCTTATTGTTGTTTTTTTTAAGGGTGGGATTTATTGCAGCCTTGTTTTCAAAAGTGGGTAGGTGGTGAAAATAATGATAATCTAAATAGAACCAAAATAAAAATAAAAACGAAAGAAGGAAGATATTTGCAGTTCAATGCTAGGGTAGCATTATCCCTGTACCCTTAAACTGGGCTTTCATAATATCTATAAAAAGCTTAGAGCTTGAATAGATCTATTGCTGATCTAGACTGGAACGTAAATGCAGCTCAAACGTATCGCCTGTCTGTAAGAATAAACAAATAGGCCTTCAGCTATGTAAAAGTGCAACGTCATCGCCCATAGAAAATAATGATAATACAATGTATGATATTTTCAGCCGTCTTCTACATTATCTCCTTTTTCAAAAAAGGGAAGAGCAATATCTTAGTGTTTAAACGCTCTTAAAAAATCTAGCACCAATCACTACCGAAAATTAAGTTCAAAATACATCACCGTTGACCTTTCAAAAAGTTAGCTCTACTTCTGCTCATCCAATCTGACAGCCCTGTTCAATGCGCACTCTCTACGACAGGAAGGCCTATTTAGCAAATCCTGATCGGACAAGAGACCTGATTGGTCGAATCGAGTTTGTGTCCCCTGTCAAGAAACTCTCGGTGCCAAGGACTTTCTCCTTGATCAGTGCTCAGAGGGCAGTTCCGGTCCAAGCAGTGTAAGGTGCCACTAAAGCAATCAGGTGACAGCTTACGCTTGGCAAAGTGCACAAGGAAGAGAGAAGTTCACAAAGTTGAAACGCATTACCGTAGCGACTGTTTAGTAAACAACTAAATGGCCCGGGTTGAAGGTAAACACATTGAATCGAAAAATTGTAAATCTTGAACAGTGAACGGCCCTTTGCAATATAGTATGTAATAACAATGATAATAAT
>NW_004797365.1:745006-747672 GCF_000002075.1 Aplysia californica
GAAGTATGAGATAAGATAAAATAAGATTAGACAAGATAGTACTTTATTATCCCAGAGGGAAATTTTCCTTGGCTGTACAGGACCGTAAAAACACATGCAGGTATACATTTTTAAAAATTGTTATATATATTACTCTCATTATAATTCAATATGGAAGGAGAAGTAAAGCTGACAAAATGTACATTTACATCAAATGCATCATTCAACCACATGCAGGAATTTAAATACTAGACCTTTGGAGTTACATTCGTATACACAGATACATACTCTAAGAGTAACATACATCTATGCTCATTCTAACAAAAGCCTTATGCTAGATGGCAAAAAACTTCTTTTATATCTTTCTTTCTTTGTTTTTGGAGGTACATATCTGCCGCTGCGTGATCTTACAATTTGTGAGGAAAAAGGGTGTGATGGGTCGTTTATAATGTTTCTTATCTCTTTTTTTATACGTGTGGTGGTATACATTTCATCCATTCTATTAAAATCATATCCAGAGATCTTACTGGCTTTCTTAATGGTTCTGTCAAATTTTCTTTATCTTTCACCTTACAATTCCCATCCCAGCAGCAAATACAAAATAATAGCACGCTTTCAATCAGAGAATGGTAAAAAAGGGACTTAATCTTATTGTCAACGCGGAAACGTCTTAATTTCCTTAAAAGAAACATCCTTTGATTTACTATTTTTATGCACAAGAGCAGCGTGGGGATGCCAGTCAAGTTTGTGGTCGATTGTTTCACCAAGATACTTGTAAGAGCTTACCACCTCCACCTCTTCATCTTTAAATCTTTAATAAATAGTGGTTGCAATTGGTCTTTTTTTACTCTAAAGTCTATTATTAATTCCTTTGTGTTTTTTACATTTAGCAAAAGGAAGTGGTTATCACACCAATTTGTAAATAGATTCACAGCGTCCCTATATTCATTCTCATTTGTTGTTATAATGCCTTGTTGAGTGAAATCATCCGCAAATTTTATTAGTTTGATGTTTTTGTTATCAAAAGTAAAGTAAGTGAGGGAAAAGAGAGGGGGTGTCTATTTAAATTGTCATAAATATCTGATTCTGTAACCATGGTTGAGTTGAAATCAGCAACGGCAATGATAACGGTGATGACAATGGTAATGATAATGGTGATGATGATGAGGAAGAGGAGGATAAGGAGGTGAAAGAGGAGAGAAGAAGAAGAAGAAGAAGAAGAAGAAGAAGAAGAAGAACAAGAACAAGAACAACAAGAAGAAGAACAAGAAGAACAAGAACAAGAACAAGAACAAGAACAAGAAGAACAAGAACAAGAATAAAGGGGAGATATGGATCTGGAGTAGGGGGAGGATGCACAGGGATTTTTCACACAAAAATTTCATACATTGGTTCGAAGTGACAAACAATAATAATATTATCATGCACAATTCTTACCAAAGGATCCAGTCCTCCAGTTTCTCTCATGTTGTTCAGGGACCTTGACAAATAATGGGTCTCTCTGTTCGACAGTTTGTCTAAATGAGAAGAATTTTTAAAAAGTTTATTGAAAAGAATAATGAAGCAGATAACTCCAACAGTTGTGTCAAGACCATCACGGGACATCTTTGCAAGTGACATTCAGATTCGTTACCTCTGAGATCAATAGACAAGAGCAAGATTCCCGCGAGAAGAAGTTTATCTTATCCGATACCTTGCACAGAAAACCTGGTTGGCGCTGATAGGCAAGGTCGAAATGGCCCGCCTCCTAAAGCACCCAAATTACGTCGAAAGGGACATGAAATATCAATAACAAATATTTCTTTAGCTCCTTCCACAATCCCTTCTCACCCTCTCCCTCGATTATTTAAATTTGTCTCCTTTTCCCCCTTGCCATTCCTTCATCTCATCTAAGTTAGATTTTCGGATCGATATTATTTGCTTACCTTTTCCTCCTCCCTTCATGTCATCTACGTTATATTTTTTTTACTGTTATAATTTGCTTATTTTTCCTTCCACCTTCATCTCATCAACGTTACATTTTCGTACTAGGCTAATACTATTTATCTTATCTACTTAAATTGTCGTATTATTAGTATCGCTTATTTTCTCCTCCTCTTACACAGTCTCAGAAAAAAAAAACCTGCCAGCAGCCATACAACCTTATTATGCGTTTCTGGTTTGTCCTCTGCCAAACTATAAGTGGAATATTTGAACAAAAGGCACTCAAATCCACGCACAGTATTTGCCCATACCCCTCGAACTCCGTTGCTGTATCGATCTAACAAATTAATTAACTATCTTGTAGAGAAAAGGCACTGTTTCCAACAGTGTGAGGACGTGAACGGCCCCACCCACTATAACTAACTTGGTGCCCGTCCTTGTGGTCTTCTCCATTATCATGTTAATTATCCTCTTCCACTCTCTAATTTTACTTCCCTCTATGACTTTTTTTTGTTCTCTCTTTCCACAGGTGTATTATCATCAACGTTGTTCATTGACGTCATCTTTTGGTATCTTCTAAATGACCGTAGCTTTGTGTATGAGGGCGTAAAATATTAGTACACACAGTAACAACCTCCTCCACTTCTTCCTCCTCTTCCTCTTCCTCCTCCTTCTTCTTCTTCTTCTTCTTCTTCTTCTTCTTCTTCTTCTTCTTCTTCTTCTTCTTCTTCTTCTTCTTCTTCTTCTTCTTCTTCTTCTTCTTG
>NW_004797365.1:750030-751097 GCF_000002075.1 Aplysia californica
TCTATAGCCGGGTACCCATTTCCACCTGGGTGAAGTGAGGAAAATTTGTGCAAAGTGCCTTTCCCATGGACACAACGTCGGGCCCCTGACGGGATTCGAACCCACGACCTTACAGCTGCGAGTCCGAGAGCCAAACCACTAGGCCACCGACGCCACAACGATGTCAAAGTTTCGAGATGTTTCTATTACGTTGGAGAGGGTAGGGTAGACCATTAGAAGTTATTTTGCTCTTGTCATGTGGATATCACAGAAGCAGCTGACTTTTTCTCTGGCGCAAACAGTTGTTTATTTATTGTTCTTCGGGGGGTGGTCATGCGGAAACAACTCTGCGAATGTGAGGTGGTCTATGACAACGAAGGACTTTGTCGTAAAAGTCACTTTTTGAGACGAGAACATTTTCTGAAATGGTAAATTTTAGAGATCGTAAGGGATGCTTTTAGAAATTGTTTATAATGTATTCCGCACTTCGGTTTCTTTTTTCTTTTTTTGTGTGTCTTTTTGGGGAGTTCTGTTTTGGGCTTCCTTTTGTTGGGGGCGGACCGAGGGTAGGGGGTGGTTACAATGGCGGTGGGTAGTGAAGGGCTTACGGGCTTGAGCCCCTCACCCCCACCCCGTCCCCACCCCAACTCTATCCCTTAGTTATTGAAAGTTTTTAAATAACAAAATACGAAACCGTTATGAAGGCACACAATGAACACACAGTTATCAGCTTGGCGGCTTGGCCGTTTATCCACCAATCATTGTTGTCACCGCTTACAACTATAGTAGCCTAACAGCCGAACAAATGTCGTTAGGGCTCAGAAGGAATTAAGCCGGTTCCCATGCCCGTCTTCAATGAAACTCTTCTTGTAAAAAGGAAGAAGACTTTTTAAAAAAATAACACTGCACAGAGTAGGGCTGGATCCTGCTCGCCAAATTTGAGAGTGGCGATTCGCGATTCAGTCGGCTTCAAAGAATCGCCAGTACGCGAGCGCTCGTGGAACTGTAACACTGACTGAAACGGACCAGTGTCATATCAACGCCACTTGGCGAGCGCGAGTCCCACTCTTGTTGTTCCGCCATCCTCC
>NW_004797365.1:751475-753121 GCF_000002075.1 Aplysia californica
AATCGTTTGGCGATACTGTTCCGCGTTCCGCTGAAGTGAATCGAGAATCGCGTTCCGCAGGCAAGAGTGGCGATTCAATTCCGTTCTCGCCCTCGCGACCCAGCCCTAGCACAGAGGGCTCACGCTCTCCCAGCCCTGACAATGGCGTGAAAGTTTACGACACACTTTCCCCCAGTGACACAGATACCTATGCCCCCATTGGGCCTTTGATAAGCGCGTTCTATTTTCCGCAACAACACGACCCAGTCCACCTCATAGACGGTATGTGTTTCGAGTTCTGTGTGTTTGTGCCGCTGAGATTTAACAGTTATTAATTACATCAAACCACTTTTTAGGCAACCTTTTCTTCAGATAAAAACTAATTAGAGAAATATGGAGGTGAAACGGCTTCGTCCCCACCATCCAGGAAAGTTTAAATTTAACTAAGAACAAAGAGATAGAAGACGAAGGTGACTCTTCTCATTTGAATGGTTCTCAAAATGCCGTGGCTCGCCGTGAATATAGCAAAATCATCACTGTTTTATTCTTATTGCTCGCTTTTTGGTGGTAAAGAAGTGGAAGAAACCTAAGCCCCACCCAAATCTTGGTCCACCCACCGCCACTGGGTGGTTATTGTGTCCTAGTGGGGGGTTGTTTTGTTGTTTTTGTTGTTGTTTGTTTCTTGTTGTTGCTGTTGTCAATTTTTGGAGGGGAGGGTTGTTTTGTTTTGGGTTGTTTTGTTGTTGTTGTGTTTGGGTTTTTAAAGTGTTTTTTGTTGTTGTTGTTTTGGGTTTTGGGTTTTGGTTTATTAGTTTGTAGGGGGTTTTTTTTTTTTTTTTGGTGTGTTTTTTTTTTTTTTTTGGGGGGGGGGATTAAATTCAAAGACAGCACCCTCTTGAAGAAACAAAACTGAGAACAACGATGTCAAAGTTTCGAGATGTTTCTATTACGTAGGAGAGGGTAGGTTAGACAATAAGAATTATTCAAAATAACACATTTGAGCATATTATATTAACAACATAGTTTAGTTTACAATGAAAAGATATTGAAATGGTCCTTGTCTACTCAGTTTTTTACCTATGGCGTGAATTGACCTTTTTTCCCTAACAATTCTATTTTTACAACCTCATATTTACCTCGCTCTTTTTTCCACCTGCCGCTGTCTCTATTATGTTGCTTTGTCTATTTGTTCTTTTGTCTGCATGTCTTTCTGTCTCATCTCTGGTTTTCCCAGACCACCACACAAATAGTCAAAATGGTACTGACTGAAGCACTTACTATTCAATGTCTGTTATCTCTACTACGCCCCCCCCCCCAAACCCCTCCCATCCCCAACTCCAACGCCAGCACTTAAAATCATTCTGTCAAAGCCCCTTTTGTTCCCTATCAAGCCTGATGTCTTCAGCTCTGTATGAAATGACAGATTAATAATTGATCGCACTTATGTGACACTCATCCCTCCCTGTGAGTAGGATTTATGAGCTTTACAACATTTTTCTTATCTAACTCTTATTGGTCTATCTATTTATTTATCTATCTGTCTGTCTGTCTATCTATCTGTCTGTCTGTCTGTTTGTCTGTGTGTCTGTCTGTCTATCTGTCTATCTGTCTATCTATCCATCTATCTATCTAGCTAGCTATCTATCTATCTATCTATCTATTTATCT
>NW_004797365.1:754354-755894 GCF_000002075.1 Aplysia californica
CACACAAGTTAATTAATTAATCAATATAATATAATAATAAAGATATTCATGAAAGAAAACAAGTGCAGTGCAACACAACAAAAATGTTTCTTAACAATGCATACATCTCTTCTGAAACAGAAAGCAGACGATATACCCTCGTTTATTTGTTGGAGGAGGGGAATAATTCCAATGGAACTATTAGGCACTTCTAACAGCCCGAGGAGTTGAAAACGAAAAAAAAAACCACCCTATCTTAAACATCTTAAATAGGTGCCTGAATTTAAAAAATTTTCACTAGTAGTGAAGTATTGGAAAAAGCTGGGATTTGAGATATCAATAAGACCACATGAAGAAGAAGAAAAAGTCATTTGGAATATGTTTTAGGAATGCTAGAGTCAAGGTTGCCCTATAAGACATGGTACTGGAGACCTAATGGGAAAAGAAGTAAATCAACTGGCAGTTATAGGAGAACAATCAGAGATCAGGTAATCACCCAAGGCCTGGATGTTTCAAAGATAAAGGGAGTGGCCAGGGAGTGAGTGAGAGTACATTTCACGTTTCTTATTTTAGTCGTGCAGTTATCATTTACAGCGGATCATCATCATCATCATCATCATCATCATCATCATCATCATCATCATCATCATCATCATCATCATCATCATCATCACCACCATCACCTTCATCATCATCATCATTGTTTAAAAAGCAGAGAAAATAGTGATAATCCTGATTTGATTTGCAGATTTAAAAAATCAATTTAAAAAGGTTAACATTTGGTTTATTAAATCGGCTTAACGATTCGCCACGCAGGCTTCCTCGTGTGCATCTGAGTCATCGTCATCATCATTATTATCATAATCATCTTACTGCGTAAAAGTTCCGTAGAAGTGGGGGCCTCTGTGAATTCATTCTCACCACAACTCAGCCACGGCCTTCCTCCAACGTTACCATTAATCCAGTGTCGTCAATTCAAAATCATTACTACATGTACGCACTGATCTTAGAGACCGCCACACTTCTTTACTTCTTTACTTTCGACTTATCTCGGTCTGACTGTCTTACATTTCCTTTTCAACTCTAAAGTACCGTCAACGTGTCGGGCTGCTTCTCTTTACTGAACTCAGTTATTACTACATGTAAAGTACAACGAAAATGATGCTCCCTTTGAGTTCATCCGAAATCATCACTCACGATGGGGAGTAGAAACAGACAAAGAGAGAGGAGGGTCCCTCCATCACACTGCCGGCCTTTATCCTCTGGCATTTGTTCAGGGCGCAACCAAGGCGGTCTGACCTCGCATATACGATCTGTAAAAGAGAAAACGGTCGTGAAATGATGATAGATCAAAAACATATCACTGAGCGTTTAAATGTTATTAGGTTTTTAGAAGGGTGCTCGAGTTCCGTTTCATGTCTATGCACTCTTAGTGGGGGATACAATAGCAGTTTGGCTTGGATGGGTGGTGCCACTGTAAATGTACATTCTATTATTATTGGTTCATGCACTCAATGTGAGTTAGTATGAGTGTGTTGGAGGTGGGGTGGGAATGGGGGAA
>NW_004797365.1:759993-761824 GCF_000002075.1 Aplysia californica
ATCATCATCATCACCATCATGTTGTTGTCATAGATACTGATGCATGATAGATAAAATGGGCAAGCAATACCGACATTAAAGCTGTCCCATATCTTATTATTTGCCCAGCCATTCTCAACAGCGCAAGTAGAAGTAGAAGAGAATTGTTATCAGAAGCAGAAATCCGACGTACATAATTTGTGTCTCGGAAGTAAGACGTACAATGATAATATTTATCTTAGCAACTCAGATAAAAGTGCAGAAAACGGTTAGGTAACAATAATACATCGCACAATGCTGTCACTGTAGTAAATGATGATGATGATGATGACGATGATGATGATGATGATGATGATGATGATGATGATGATGATGATGATGATGATTTTAAAAAATAACTTTTTAACAAATTTCAAACACTTTATATTTATACGAGGGGGAGTCAAAAAGTAATGCAAGTTCGTTTAGAACTTAAAGAAAAAAGAACGTACTGGCAACTATCATACCTCAAATTGAAGGGAAACACCTGAGGATCAGATTTCTATGTCTCCATATTGCTCAATAGCCCCTGACCACCTTTTACAAAGTCCACGTAAGCCAGCTTCGCAAAACTGAGCAGGTTGGTCTTTGGGGTACAGCAGTCTTGATTTCTCCATCGTTTCCACAGTGTTGACCTCTTAATGGTTCTTTCCAAGGACCGAAAAGGTGGAATCTTGAAGGTGCCTAATCAGGAGAATCAGCTGGGTGTGGCTGTGTTTTCCAACCAAACGGAGTGACTGTCACCTTTGTTCTGGTACTCGTATGCAGGCGGGCATTGTCAATGGGGAAAAATATCACTCTTTTCATTTTCAAATTTGATCTGACTCGTCGGATTTTCGCTTTCAGTCCTTTCATTGTTTCAATATAGGCTTCAGAATTGATAATTGTTCCTCGTGTTAAAAAAATACATGAGAAACATTCTATGAACGTCCAAAACATTGTTGCCTTGATTTGTACGGCTGATTCTTCGGGACGATGCTTGTCTGGCAAGCACATGGACACCTCTTCCTCTTCTTCCGGTCCATTGCTCAAACGTTTAACCCACCTATATACAGTGCCAAAATCTAGAGCAAGGTCCTTGTAAACATTTTACAGTCTCTTTTGGATGCTACCGATAGATCCTTCTTCTAAAACAAGAAATTCAGTCACAGCTCTTTGCCTCTGACAGACCTCCAAGGGGGCAGCCATTTTGAGGTAATGTCTTTCAGACAAAAATCAAAGAAACTCAAACTTTAATAATTTAAGTTCAAAAGTATAATATGTTCAAGTACGTACTTGTGAACTTAATTTCATATAATTTGATGCAAAATTGAGCCAAAACAAACGAACAACTTGCATTACTTTTTGATTCCCCCTCGTATTTTTTTTTTTAAAATCAAGCAAGGCTCTCCCTCCAACTCTGCTTTATAAACAGTGATGATGATTCTTTTTTGTTTCTTTCCTGAATGAGCCTGGTGGAGTCCACGAAAAAATCTTCGAGCGAGAGCGAGGCTCATTTTTCAGCCTCATTGTCACTATACTCAGAGGCACTTACTTCCACTAGTACAAATAGCTCCATTCGAGTTGCCATTGTTCCTTGACATCCAAACATATGTTTGACATCCTCCTTTTCATGGTTGCATCTTCGGCAACGTGGGTTGAGCTCTTCATGCACAAAGTTCTGATACCATCTTGATGATGATGATGATGATGATGATGATGATGATGATGAGATAATGATGATGATTGTGAAACAAATTTTAAACATTTTATATTGTTATGTTATTTTGTCTGAAATTCAAACAATACTCTCTCTCCTACTCTGCTTTCCAAA
>NW_004797365.1:764529-765710 GCF_000002075.1 Aplysia californica
AGAGAGAGGTAGAGAAAGAGAGAGGGAGAGAGAGAGGGGGTGGTTTTTTTTTTTCATTCAGCATGGCTTTTTCATTCCGCTCCACGAACAGTTTTCAGCGAATTTGAGAAATATGAGCGTGTCCGTCCGATTTTGTTTCCACGTTCAGCTCGAGCCCAATATTACAAATAATGATATAAAAAACTAAATTACAGTGCTTACGGGTATTCGTCGTTTAACCCTTTAAGCAGCATACATGCCTAAGCCTACTTTATAGCAATCCTTTTCTTTGTGAAATGCTATGAATTTAAGAAATTTCTCAAATTGCATTCTTTAAAAATAAAATTTTCTTTCGTTTTTTTTTTTTGTTTTTTGTTGTTGTTGTTTTTGTTTTGTTTTTGTTACAGAAACAATGTTGTTGTCTGGTTGTGCTTTTCTTCTATAAACCCCAAATACAAGAAGGATAGCCCAGACTCTAAACCTGGTCTTGTACCATACCCATTCAGGAAATGATAACGTGTTCTTAGTGTTGTTTACTTTCATGTTATAGGTGTCAAAGTTTTCTTCTCTCACTATTATGATACATAACCCATGATAGTTGTGCAACATGTTAGAAAACTTGATGAAGATGCCTAACTCATTGTAATCACTGTATTTTCTTTCACTAAAAGAGACATTCTGAAGAGATATGCTGAACAGCAAAGTTGCATTCTTTTGCCAAAAAACCGAGTCCGATAGTTTATAATAAGACGATTAGTTTTGTTAGCTGTCTGTAATTTAAAATGCAAATAAGACCAAACAAAATCCTTTTTATTATAGGTCTACAACGTTTTTAAAGCATTTGTCTCTTCTTTGCTACATAACCAAGAATATTTAAAAAGTACGAACAGGTTAATTAATCACTTCAGACAAGAATAACACTGGGATTAGAAATATTATTCTTATAACGAAGAAGTAGTGTTTCATAAAAGGAAAGAATTTTGAAACAAAAAGAAATTAATTGTGCTCTCAAATTCTCTTCACCAACTGCGATTACACTGTATTTAACTGTCTTTTTTAAACATAATATTATTGTAATTTCAAGTGTTCTTTCATTCAGTTTAACGGTCGAAGTAACTGCGGTCTATTTAGATGTCACTTAGTTCCTCGAGAACTGTTTTTTTTGTTGTTGTTGTTGTTGGTGGTGTTTTTGTTGTTGCTAC
>NW_004797365.1:765810-768796 GCF_000002075.1 Aplysia californica
AGAGAGAGAGAGAGAGAGAGAGAGAGAGAGAGAGAGACAGAATGAACCGGGTAAAGATAGAGAGGCTCATAAGCACACAGGGTTAAAGACAGTAGAAGAAAAGGAGAACGAAAAAATAAAAAATAGAAGACAAAAGGAAAAGAGGAAGACAAAAATTATATAATGCTGCATGACACACACATGGAAAGAGGAGAGAGAGAGAATGGGGGTGGGGTGTGAGAGAGTGAGTGAGAGGAGAGAGAGAGAGGGAGAGAGAGAGAGAGAGAATGACAATCAGATTCGTACTCATCTTTCTTTTGAATTTACAAGGTTTGTGCAAGAGAACAGAAGAGGAAGGGGAGGGGGGGAAGAGATCAGAGATATGTTGTTTAGAGAGAGGAAGAGAGAGCGAGTGGGGATCGGGTGGTGTGCGGGCACATATTTTGCAGAGGTGTCAAAAGAGTAAAATTGGTAAAGACATAGATGTTTTCTGTAAAACGTATTTGTTTTATGTCCCCAAAGCGAGAGAGATATTGGAGTACAAAGACAAAGTGTAACGAGAGAAGATGTAGAGTTGGGGCTACTTTTCCCCGGCGTTTGATACAATCATAATTAGACTGACGTGACTTTAGACGGCGCCAGAAAAAAAACCACTCCTCTTTTCATAGGTTAAATAGTTGATGTGATCCTGTTAGGGGATACCGATAGTTACAGATCGAGTGATACATGCAAAAAGGGTTACGACAGCAAGAGAGATAATCATAAAGAAGGCAGAAGGTCGAGTTAGAAAAAGCTGGAGCTTAACATCAGAGAATGAATATACTTGAAGAAGAAGATGGCGTTGGTCGTATATTGTAACTGCTGTGAGTGACTCCATGGGGATTGAGGAGGTGAAATGTAATACACTAGCTGTCTAAAGGTGGCTTACCGTAAGTCGAGTAAACGTTTCAATAGTGTGTACAAAGTAAGCTTCTGGGATTTACACCATCAACACTAGTAAGTTATCTAAGAAGAGGCGGGGCCTTCCAGTGTAATGATAGCCTCCGATAGAACAGAGCCAAATGGTTTGAGAGCCTTGAAAACTCCGCGAGACGAATCGAGTTCAAGAACATCTTGTCTGGAATCCGAACCCGGGCTATCCGTTCCATTGTCCATCATGACACTAACTGAGCTAGCAGAGTGCTCAAGATTTTCCATAAAATGCAGTTAATATCACATCCTATCCTAAATAAATAATATTATTAATTTACTGAATCATAAATGGCAGCAAGTGATGGCGTGTTTGAAGATTGACGTTTAGAATAACATTTGTGAGATCGTAATGTTATCTTCCATATTATGTATAATATTAAGACGTGCAAAGGATTAGCCTAAATGCTTGTCCTGTGCCATAAAGATTTCTGCATCAACGTGTTCGAGTCTAGATTTATGCTCCTACTTTTAGTTAAACACACTTGAGCATGTTTACATTCCCCTGTAAATGTGACCTTGGCAGCGTGTTTAAGCGGATAGATATTTGCTTGTGTTTTACCAGCCAAAAACATCTTGTTAAACCAGTTAGGCAGTAGTTCTCAGTAACGGGACTAAATCCAGTAACAAGCTCGTTAAAAGTTGTAATCTTACCATTAATTACATGGACGAGACTTCTGTGTAAAACAATTTTTTTAAAGATGTCGCGGCTTGCATTCTTTTTAGTACTGCTTAAAGTTGTCAAGGTGACATGGGTTTTACGGGTTTAGTAATCTACGCCCATTCTTCTGTGGGGGTAAGCGATGTGGGAGAAATGCAAAGTAAGGGGAAAAGTTAGTTTGAAGGAAAAGTGTTGTAGATGTGCGCTACACCTTCATGGAAACAAACGTGTATAAATTAATAGGCTGTCTCATCCAATTAAAGTTGTCAATAAAATGGGTTAGCCTCTAAAGAAAGTCAGGGATACTCGGGCTCACAATATTATTTATGTTCTATAATTTTTTTTTTATTCCTCACGTAAAAATCTTTGGCGCATTCGTTTTTTTTTTTTCTTTGAGTGCAGCTCGTAGAGACTCATCTAGATACTAAAGACGCTTATATAGGGTTGGAGATTCTGGAACAGATTGATTACATTATTTCTTTGGAAAAAAGATAGTTAAAGCATTAGTTGTGTATGTCCTCCTGGCCACCACCAAAAGCCCTTTTCCCTAAATTATTCTGACATCGTTGCTGTCTCGTTGTAATGTATCGCTACAATTTTAATATTATGATGCATTCTTTGTCGAAAGTCATGTTCCCACTTACGGCGCCTGTGGTGCTTTCTCTGGTTTAGGGGTACGGACATAATCTGACAACTGGGAGAATGCTCCAAGACGCGGGGGTGTACACATTAGGACTTAGTTAATAGGCGCTGATCAATCTCTGGCAAAGTTCCAACAGCAGCACAAAGAGAAAAAACGAATTATCGAACCCAAATAAGCAACATGTTTATTTTCAATTTGGGGTCGGAAGGCCATGTCCTCCGTTTTCATAGATCATTTTTATTATGTTTGTATCACCTGGGTGTTACATCAATGATAGACACATTACTCAGAATGCTAGTTAACGTTCATATCGCTAAGCTCGTTAATGCGCTGTTATATTACAAAAAGGAAGCTGTAGGGGGTTTTCTTACAAATTTGACACCGTAAATTCTAAACCAAAAGCCGGAAATAAGGTAACATGATTATCTCAGACGCTATGAATGAAGGGTGTTTGTTGTATTTGAAAAAATACAACTTGAAAATGAAAGGGTTAGATAAACAGACAGGAAAACAAATAAACAAAACACACACACACACACACACACACACACACACACAAAAGCGCATGCGCGCGCGAGCGCACACACGCACGCGTTGGGAGACAGAGAAATACAGTATACAAAGTGGATGACAGAAGAAAACACAAATAAAAATACAAACTAAGGAAATTCAGAAAGACAGAATGAAAGAGAAAGTCATGGAGATCAAGAAAGTGTGTGTGTGTGTGTGTGTGT
>NW_004797365.1:768896-770377 GCF_000002075.1 Aplysia californica
TGTCACTGTGTGTGTGTGTGTGTGTGTGCACGTGGGTCTAGTTCATGTGTACACACATGTCCCTGTGTATGTGCTACCTGTTAGCCGTCGACCTAGCGGTCGTGTCACAAACGGTCAAGTCCAAGAGACCAAAGAATTCGGACAGTCTGCTGATTTGTCACCATTTGTCTAGTCAATTCATTGCCCCATTGCCCGTTGACCTAAATGCCGCTGTTAGGATGAAAGGTTTGCACAAAGGTAAAAGGTCACAGATATCTCCGTCTACTTTCAAGTTTAATTTTGTAAACGCCTTGGCTGGTACAGAAAAGTAGAGAAGAAGATTACGATTGGCAAGACGACATCCTGCCTCTGAGGCTGTACATGTTACGAAATTGATACGCAACATGGAAGTTCAAGGGTCAAATCCGAGGGATGTTCTAATATTGTCCATCGTGCTGTCTAGAACATTTCCGTTACCCAAGGTGATCTGCTGGCAGTGGGATAAGTAGGCTGCTCTACCTTGAAAAGAGGCAGTTAACTCATACAGTACACGCATTCTGGTTTATTTGACGACGCCCGAAGAAGCGCTGTTTTGGGGCACTTAAAAAAAGATGCAAACCTTCGTTATTCACACATATTTTATCAGTCCTGTATTAAAATGACAAGCAACAACACTCATACAAAGAATAAGAGAATTCTCTGTGCTCCTAATTTGTGTACGATTGTTCGAAATGGACCCCCACATTGCCTTGGTTCTGCTGCTAATAGGGTGTATGTGTTCTCTACTTCTTCAAAGAGTTTACTTTAAGGTCAGCAGCAAAAGAGGACCGAAAAGAGCCTACCAAAGACAGAAATGACGATGAATGTCGATGCCATACGAATCCAAAGCATAATTTAGTACTCGCCATTTCAAGCTTCTTTTTCTCTTCAGGTGTTCTACACTCCCATCGACACAATTGAGAACATTTAGGAGACGTACTTTGTCCTAGTCTGTCTGGGCCAACCTGGGATTAGAGGGATACAAAGTCCAAGCAGAAAGACTTAGATACTTCATTAAAAAATTCTCCCCACGCGGGAATAGAACTCAGGTCTCCTGTGTGCGGCGGCAATACCCCTGACCGCTTTACCACAGAAATAAGTCAGAACAGAGTCAAATTTCAATTAAACGAGCAGTGGTGTCAAGGGAGGATTAATAAATAAAACTGGGCGTTTCGCCCAAGGTCAGCGAATGGCTAGGGAGCATTTATCATGAGACTGGACGGCGGACGCTTTTAGCTCAGATTGCGCGTCGTTTGGCTCGAGTTACAGGCCGGATACTGGCCAGTGAGGAACTGTTATGGCCGTTTCTTGCGACATCAGCGAAAAAAGAGCTCTGAAACTGCAAACCAAGGACAGGTTGAAGGCACTATTGGCAAGAGACGAGAGAAGGGGATAGGAGTAATACAGAAGGTGGATGGGTTGGGGGGGGGGTTGGGATTTTTTTTTATAGTAGAGGGTTTTAC
>NW_004797365.1:770738-774742 GCF_000002075.1 Aplysia californica
GGGGGGGGGTAAGTAAAAGAGGGATTTGTAATACAGAGAGAATAAGGAAAGTCAGGCTTGTTGAAAAGAGACAGGAAGAAAAAGAGGCTTGAAAACCGAAGAAGGGAGATGGAGCAAAACAAAGCAGAAGAGGGGGAGAGAATGCCGTCTTACAATCTCGCAAACACAAACACCTCGTAGAACCTACATTGATTCTACGATTGTACGTCTTGACCAGTGTTTTCCAACCTGAGAGGTGTCGCCCCACAGTAGTGATTTGATCATTTTGGAGGAGGATTTGACGTCACCTTGGTCGTGTGACAGGTGGTACTTAATGCCCTTCTTGGAATTACATGTAATTGAAGGTGGCAAAAGCGGGTGCTGATCATAAAAAAGTTAACAAGAACTTTATTAAACCGTGTGTGTTTGTGGGGGAAGGGGGGGGGGATAGAACTTATTCACACAAACTTGCAAACCTGGCATAATGAAATACATTAAAGAACCTGTGTGCTCGGCTGTGGAAGCAGCTTCTGTTGTGTAGTGATTAGGATCTTTGCCGTTGACGACCAGCCATGTGGAGAGTATTTTGTAAAAGTATCTCGGTTTTTCTGCAAGGACGCCGTGTCCCTCTCAGCTAGGGTTGGCCTTGCCGATCTTTATTTCGATTTGGGCGTAAAACACCTTGATCTAGAATTCTAGTGTAAACAAATATCGGATCTGAAACGCTTCTATTTAGTTTGCTGCATCTTACTGTCCCTTTGTACCTTTTCCCATCTCTCTACCTTCTTTACTCTAAGAAATGGTTCGAGCTTTTCGCCAAGAGACAGATCGTGTGTTTTGAAGGGAGCGAACAATTCATGACATTATTAATTAAATAGACGCGCCAGCTACTTAGGTTTCGTTTCTGCTTTAGCCACTTTCTGCTCTTTTTCCTTTCTATTTCCCGTCTCGTTTGTTCGTGACTCCTGTATCTATGATTTTCTTTTTCAAACGAAGACTTGCTTATTGTGCTTCTAACCTAAAGGGGCGAATATTTAATAATTTGTGCAAAGAGGCATCAGCTATCAATGTTCTCCTGCTTTTTCGCTCTAAAGGGGATGTGCGGGTGGTTGGTGGATGCTTTCTCGTGTTGGCTCCGTCTTTTCTATCAAATGATAATATATTGTCCTGATCTCTCCTCCTTCAAATGTGTATAAGTAACTCTCTTGTAACACCTTTTATATGACCTAATTGTGTAGCAAGTGCTGTAAAACGCTAGGTAAAACAAAATAAGGAAGCGATAGAAACTTGCAAGGACGAAAAATGCTCTCGGGTGTCCAACAGCAAAGGTCAGTTGCACCGAAACTGGAAAGCGTTTCTTTCATCACACCGAGCCTGTCCATTCACCTGCTCCCTGCCCTCGGCATAAAGGACACCACGGTTGTCATGTCATGGGGGCTCTCCTTTCACTATTACGCTTAGCCTGGGTTGGCGACATGTGAAGCTAAACTTTGTGTTACAGGCTCAGTGTGGGTTTGGTAGCTTGTATTTCCTCTATTCTGATCAGCTCATTCATCCCAAAGATCAGTCAGCTAGTAAGTCAGTCAGTTGTTCTGTCAATCGTTCAGTATTCGGCCTAATACTTGCTCAATCCGTCCATGTATAAGTCAGTTAGTCATTCTTGCATTCATGAGGCCTGTCGATCATTCATCGCTGTACCATTTTTTTTAGTTCTTAAATCTGATTGTATTTTCCTTCATTTATTTTATCTTTTTCTTAAACATATTTACTTACATTGAATGAGCCACTTTCATAGCCTTTTAATTCCTAATTGCTGGGTAGTAAAGGGGACAGGATGAAAAAGAAAAAAAAATCATGGAGTACACCGAGTCAAGGAGAAAAAAAAAGGATACAACCTTTTCTCAAACCAGCTTATTGTGCTCCCCAACAGACTGGTAGAGCAGGTTCCTGTCTGTCAACAAACAACTGTTTAGAATGTCACCGTTCACTAGTATTCGTGAATACAAAGCAAGAGACAAAGTAGCCATTGTGTCTATAGAAAACACTTAGGGCTGAATAATGTATTAATTATGGTGTGATGTGGAAAAATGGAATGTTAAAATGGATTGTTATTGCCTTGAATAAAGAGTCCTTGCACGGAAATGGAAATGGTAAATGCAAAATACGGGAGGGTGGGACCTTTCCTCATGATACCTGGTTAGCTGAGTTAGAGAAACTGAGATTTTATTATATTACTTTCGTGTTTTTTGTTATCATTTTTAGTGGGTGTGGTTTATTAAAATGGCAATAACCTGAATCATTCCCATTTTGACAATGCTTGTTCATGCAGGGCGGCTCTTGTAACACTTCTAACAAAGAATGTTCAGGAACACGTGAGGGTGATCCGAAACCAAGTTGGTCTTCAAAGAGTTTTAAAATTACAGATCTTATTCTTACCTCAGCAGAGTAATAGCAGTATCCTCAGCAATATCATTCATATTTATATGGAATTGAATGCATCATTATTGAGAATAAAGCAAAAAAGTACATCAGAAGGCCTACATTAGTGCGATGTGTGTACATGTTTGTGCGCCCCCGTGCGTGAGTGTGTGCCTGTGTAAGGAAGACATGAGTATGTGTGTGTGTGTGTGTGTGTGTGTGTGTGTGTGTGTATGTGTGTGTGTACGTGTGCTCAAGCGTATTTGGTTTTCAATGTACAAAGTTGCGGATTTGTGTATTGTAAGGTGAGGGAGGGGGTAGAGTTTTGTACTGGTGTTTTGTGTGTGTTTGTCTGAGTGTGGGAGATGTGTGGCCTTCTATCGAAACACTGGCAGTGTGTGACTACATGTGTGAAATAAATTGTTCGCAATTGCCTGAGTTTGTGCAGGCACCTTCGCATATTTTTTTTTTCATTTAGTACATTCTTAATCGGAAAACAAAAGAGTACAAATGTTTTTTATGTTAGAGTTTTATCTCCTCCGTGAATCCATTATTGTGCAATACATTACCATTCTCCACCTTGTTGCCCATGGACTTCATCCGGTATATAAATACATCATTGCACAAAGCTACTGGTTTTAACAGGTAGCTCTGTAAATTATTATCACCAATGCACGGAAATTAAAGCAGTGGTTTTCCTGGGTTCGTCATGTTGAATGTTGTCATGGTGCACATTTACACTTTCCTCTCAGGAACACCAAGTTTTCTGCCTTCCAAGATGCTCAGATATGTGTCCCGTAAGGTGATCTTTAATCTTTGACTGTCAAAAAAAGTACGTACGAACAAACAAACAAAATGAAAACCAGAGCATATTTATTATCTAATACTAGCTGGGCCCCCTTTCGATGAAAAGAACGATCGGTGCATTAAAATCAACTGAAAGTCATTGGCCTGCTATACACTCTACTGGGATGGAGCAATAAATCTTGAGAGAAAAGTGACACATGTGTTTCCAAGTTGCCAAATATATAATAGATGTACAGATTGATTCTCTATTCCGCTTTCGTAGTTGCACATTCCAGAATTTCAAAGGTGTGAAACTAGTGCGCACGGCTAATGAACGGAAACCTCACTTGTTTACAATGGCGTCTTAGAAGACAGACTTTCCCAAGATTAGATCTAAACGAAACTAACGAAGAGCTGAAAATTAAAATACAGTGACTTCAGGCTCCTCAATGAAACTGTGCACCCTTTACATGATTTTGAACCACCATTAATTTTGTCAAATTCGAAAGTTAAATTGTTCGGAAGTTTTAGGCGGCCAAAGGGACGGACTTTCACAAATATAATATGTATAAATGTTCTAAACAAAACTACTATTGGCAACCAAATACAACACCAACTATTTTTTCGAGACGTTTTTCAATTTCAGAGACACAGCGCTTGTACTACGCTTTTTGTTACATCTCATAAAAACAAGAGATAAATGTGTACTAATTGTCAATGTTTTTCTAATCAAACCAGGTCGTACCTGTAAAGAGAAAGAGAGAGAGAGAGAGAGAGAGAGAGAGAGAGAGAGAGAGAGAGAGAGAGAGAGAGAGAGGGGT
>NW_004797365.1:775543-781160 GCF_000002075.1 Aplysia californica
GGGGGGGGTTCTATGCAAAAAGGCTCTGATGATTATTTTCGTCAATATAATGATGCAATGATAGTAACAATATTAAAAGCAACAACAACAGCAGCAATATTGTAATGTTGATACAAATCATGGTAATAATATTGATAAATTCAATGGGACCCCTTTTGAGTTTGGTTCAATGACCTAAACCTGAAAAGAATGTTGACAGGTTCGACTGTGAACTTTGTTCGATGCTGTTGCCCGCCATTGTGGCGTATGATTGATTGTCAACAAATAACTGTGAGGACAAATACATGCACAGGTCAAATTTTGTTCACGCCGACTTCTGGTTGATACGTACACATTAGTCAGCCCGACTTCTCAGCCCTGTACGATTCTACAGATCCGACAAGTTGAGTAAGTGTACATCCTACTTTTGATACCGGGGCACACTCTTATTGTGTCACATGGCAGAGGTCGCACGCTAAGAACAGTTTTATAGTGCATAGCAGATGTTTCGAGAGGTTATTCAACTTTCCCGGTCTCTGACTCTTACGGACGGCTGCTACGGCAAAGTGGGTTTGTTTGTTTTTTGCCCCAAAACAAGAAGGTTCGTGGTTCAAACCTCCTTCAGGTCTAAATTGCTGTGGTACTCTCGGGAAAATTCTCTTAGCCCAGTGGTGCCGTTTGAAAATCTGCCTGGGAAAGGACCAACGCTGTTCTAGTGACTGACGACTGTGAACATTTTACGTCCCCATCGGCACAACTGAGATCATTTTGGAGGCGGACTTCTTCCATCGGCCGGTCTGGAGCAATTAAAATTGAGTGGATTGCAGATCCGCAATAGAAAAAGGGAGATATTCGATAAAGTAGACATCCCCTCTTTGGAATTGGACACATCAGTCTACTTTATTGTTCAGTGGCGAAGAACCTACTCAAGCCGTGAAATTCGGTAATTTTTCTATAATCAATTATTTTAAAATAAAATAAAAACATTAAGTCAGTTTCTGACATTTCAGCACTGCACTTGTAACCTAGACCGGTGCACCGAAGTCGCCATAAGGACCCCAGACCGGCTCTCGTTTCTCCTGTCCACTTGCCTTTCTCACGTTCATGTAGATGGCACGTACTCCTCACTCACTTAACCATCTCCATCTACCCCCCCCCCCCAACCCGCCTCTTTTCCGAAAGAGAAAAAAAAGAAAAAAGCGTCTACTGTTTTAGTTTCCTTTTCCGTCTAGAAATGAGTGAGACTGAAGTGAGGCCTTGAGTAAAGGCAGTACTCAGTTTAACTTGAACTAAAAGAGCCACTGTAGTGACTGAAGACGACATTAATGCAATTACGACATAAAATGATATGGATATTAAATATGTATATTATTTAGGCGTGTGTCTGTGTGTGTTCAAGTGTGCACTTTTGTGTGTATGTACGTTTGTGTATGTGTGAGCATGTGTGTATTTGTGTGCGCATGTGGATGTGTGTTAATGTGCGTGTTTGTTGGTGTGCATGTGATAAAGAAAAACAAAAAGGAATTGGAGCTAGAATTGTTCACGAGTGATATAAAGTCACTAGCTGTACATGAATAAATGCCAACATTCCTGCAAAAATAAGGGGTTTTTTCAAACATGAATCACTAAATCTGAAAAACCAGGAAAGAAATAACGCATTAAAGGAAGAGAGACAGACAGACAGACAGACAGACAGACAGACAGACAGACAGACAGACAGACAGACAGAGAGGGGGGAGGGAGAAGGAGTGGAAGGGGGAGGAGTGAGAGAGGGAATGTGGGGGAGAGGATTCAAAGATACAGAGAGAGAAAGAGAGAGAGAGAGAGAGAGAGAGAGAGAGAGAGAGTGAGAGAGAGAGGAGAGTGAGAGAGGGGATGAAGGGAAAGAAAGAGAAGAGAAGGACACAAAATCAAAACCAAATCTGACGATTTTATCGAGGAGGAAATGGGAGACGGATGTTAAATAAAAGCAAAACGTCCGGCAAAAAAATAGTGCATAAGAAAACAGAGCAAGGGCGCCGTGGAGAGGTTTCCTGACGCCAAGTGTGGCCTCATGTTTCAACAGAGACCGTATTTTTGTGTGTTTGTTGAGCTCAAAAGGCTTTCTTTTCTAGTTCTTTTAATACTGGCATCAATTTTGTGGAAAATTATGAGCGTTCTTTTAGTTATTGTGTCCACGTTGTTGGGTTTCTTTGTTTATTGTTTTTCTTCATTTGTATGTTTGTTTGTCTCCTTGTTTTTTGGTGTGGCTTTTGTGTATTTGTTTGCAGTTTGTTTGTTTATTTGTTTCCATGATCACATAGAAACCGTACAAAAAAAGCTGCCGGCCATGTGACCCAGAGATCGTGGAGTTAGTGCGACTGATGGAACAGTGGATTGCTTGCCTCCACATCCCCTGATGTGTTTGTTCATCGTGTATGACAAGGCAACATGGTAGAGATAAAGCAAGGTGGCCCTCGTTAAGATAGAGATAAGACAAAACAGTACAAACCATCATAAGATAACACAAAGTTGGCACTGCACCTACACAAACTTGTTTTCGGCTTTTAATACAGTCAGGGGGGGGGGGGGGGGTGTTGTTTGGGTTGTTTGCTTGTTTTTTTTGGGGGGGGGGTTAAGCATTCCTTTTGAACCCTTCCATATCACGATAAATTGTCATAAGACTTATTTCGTGTGCTTTCTCTACATAATTTCTGTTTGCACTCTGCAGTTCTTAGATGTAAAAAACAAACGTTAAAAAAAGATTCTAAATTCATCTATTTACCAGTCAACAATTGTTAAAAGGGTACTATCGTAGCATCCACCAGGACTCGGGATTCTGGGAAATGTTATGAATATTATTTTCGGTCGCTGTAGACAGCTCTGATGCTTTTTCACGGTTTGTGATGGTCGTCAATTTTCTTCTTTTTTTAAATAGCGATTCAACAGTCAGAGAGACCGTACTTCCATGGGAACGAGTTCTGCCCACGTTTTCTGTTAAAACCCCTGTTGATGTGTTCCTCCAGATCCTTATTAAACGTAGTGGTAGGCTTTCAACTCCATTTATCAATTTCTCTGTTCAATTCACATCAACTCTCATACCACGATAGATCTAATCTTTGAACGACTTTGAAAAGCAGAGAGCGGGCGTACAAAGGGCGTAATCGAATTTTGTTTGCTGCCGATCTCGGGTACATTTACAGGGTATTTGTTAGTGTCGTATACTCCGGGTCAAATTGAAGGCAGCTCATTTGTTTTGATGGAGGCCCCACTCATACTGTGAAATTTCCGTTTGTCTTATGGCTGCGAACATGTGAAAAAAGCAATTTTCGCCCGTTCGTCTCTCTTCACCGAGTCGTGTTATGCTTCGTAGCCTTGCGACGTGCGGAAACTTTCTTAGTGTCTATCCGCAGGTTCTTAGAAGAAAATGTTTCGCCAGTTTCAAACTCGCAAGAATCAGTCTTTAGGCTGCTGTGTCAGGTTTAGTTTGAGACCGGGGAAAAAGTCAAAACTGGTATTTTTTTAGTAGAGCAGTAGTTTCCGTTGAACTACATAGCCCATAACTTCCTATTCAACAGGCACACATCTGATTTAAGATAAGTTTGTTTTGTTAAGGAACTTACCTAAGATTGGAAAAGACAAGTCAAAACAATAAAGACAACCAGGGGTAGAACTTAATACACAAACAAGACAGAAGGTAAGACGTACATAAAGAAAAATAATGCAACCCAAAGGTAAGACATAATATATAAGAAAAGACATGGTGATCCTTGTGGCTTCTGCTATGGCCAATAAGAACAATTCTGGTAGAGAAAGGTTTGGCACATTTTGAACATTTAAAAGCTTAATTTCAACTTGGGAGTTTGCAGGTCTCTTGTTTGGCTTTAGCATTTCTTATTCATGAAGCCCCATATGGCTTGGTGCCCACCATGACTACTACTCTCCAGCAGGGGCTGTGAGGAGCGAGGCTCTCCCACGTTGAAGGATTTATGTTGAAGTCCTTCACTGATATTTTCTGGGTGTTTTTGTAACGCTTTTTTTTGGTGCGCTAACTTTACGCTTCCACGAGATTAGCTCGGAATAGAATACTGCGTCTGGGATTCTGAAACCAGGCATTCGTACGACTTTTCCTGAGAAGTTGAGTCATGTTATGCTTAGAAAACAAACTCTAGGCATTTGTCTTTTTGCACCTAGGGCAAGACATGGATAAGACAAGACAAGATGACCTGAGGTAAGACATTGTTAAGACAATACAAGAGAAAACAACAGGAAATAAGACATAGATGAGACAAGCAAAGACACCATCAATTTCGACAAAGATTAGACAAGGTAAGGAAAACTAGAAGCCAGTCCGAAGATCACGGGGTCAACTCACCATCTCTGTCATGTCCGAGGCTCGCAGGGATGGGGCACGCCTCTCCTTGTTATGGAAACGCATGAGATGAGCCACTTCCCTCCTCATATCAACAAGTTCCGAGGATACTACAGCCACCAACGACAGCAATGTCACCAGCATCCAAACAAAGCACTCCATTTCGACCTTACGACCCTACAGGTGTCCAGGAAATGTTAATGAATTTCCAGAGAACTTCAGAAGCTTTATGTGAGGCCCAGAAAAACCTCACTAAAATCAGTACTTTTTATTAAAGTCAAGCTACCTAAAAAAACCTGACTGTATCTCAAGAAGAGTTTCCTGTAACGTTGAACCCAGTGTCAATGCTTCTGTATTTAAACCGTAATGATTATAAAGAATACACTAATTAACCCTTGTTGTGTGTGACTTCACTGTTATTGTTCTCCTATCATTGCATGAGAAGCCTCTTTTCTTCCTTCACTCCCAAGAAAATTAATGTTTCTCTGTAGGTAATTATCACAATCTTCACATTGGGATATAAGAAAATCACGCCAGTGCTCAAGTGCCTTTCAGGAAAACGTGAGCCCAGAGACTTCTAGTTGAGGACAGAGTTCAATGTCACTTGTGTGGAATGTCTGGCTTCTGTCAAGTGCGTCGTTCGGCTGGCTAGGGTCTGGGAAAAAAAAGATCAATGTTAAGGTTGAGTTTTTTTTACATTTGCTTTGATAAAAAAGAATATCTCAATACCTAGAGCCAACAAAATAACATAGCTTCTTAAGATAGAAGATCAAGAGCTCTCAGACTATCCAACCTGAATTGTTATCCCACTTTCATTCTCATTGCACTGCATCAGTCAGTTTGGATCTAGTCCAACGTACAGCATTTTAAGAGAGATTTAAACTTACCTGTCCTTTGTTACTCTGAACACCGTGTCTTGACGAAAGAAGCAGAGTAGAAGAGTATAGAAATGGGGGGGGGGGGTGCATCATTGTAGAAACAGCCATCAAATTCAATAGGAGAAGAAAACAAATGCAAATTTTATCGTCATTAGTAGGCGTTAAATGTGCTACGATTGATCCAACGGTAAGGACACCTACGTACTATTGAAGCTCTTTACGTTGATGTGAGGTGTAACATGGAGCATACACTACATGTATACGGAAATATGAAACAGAGAAGTCGGAAATAAAAGTCACCCTGAAGATTAAATGCAATGTCAATGTGCTGCTTTTTTTTTACCTTACTCCTCTCTCTCTCTCTCTCTCTCTCTCTCTCTCTCTCTCTCTCTCTCTCTCTCTCTCAATC
>NW_004797365.1:782125-783156 GCF_000002075.1 Aplysia californica
TAATATAATAACAATAATAATAATATCCGCAACGAAAACAAAAAAGGAGAAAAGGGACGAGTAAAAAGAGCCCACGGGAGAAAAGGGATAAAGGGATAAAGGGAACAAAGGGGGTGGGGTTGAGGGGCGAAAAGAGAACGATACTCAAAGGGAGTACCGTGTACAATCAATTCAGTGCTACTTAATTTATTCAGCATCTTTGTGACGTGCAAAGGCAATTAGATATTCATACCCCTGGGTTTTATTTTGTATTGAGAAAGAAAATTATACGGTTCCTGTGAACAGATAAACCAACAAGACAAAGAATAGATAGAATGAAATAATTTAAACAAAATAAACGGAACAAATAACAAGCGCAATAGCCACTCATATTACAATGACTAATCCAATACTTAAGTAACAACAGGCTGTTCTGTCATAACACAATATATTACAGTTTTGCATAAACCAAAAAAAACACAACAACTTGGGAAGCTCAGAGAGAAAACAAAACATTTTTTGTATTCCAGTCCTGAGGTAACAAAAACGAAGTTTTGTTGTCGCTGGGTCATGGCCCCTCCCTTTTCTCACTCGTCACAAAATATGTCCCCCAGGTTGCCAACACTTCTGCTGTGTCTGTCAGAACAACTTTAACTCTTCATATCACGTGTCATGACGCAAACTGTTCATAATCTGCCCCTAAAAATAAGTGGGTCATAGACAATACCGCAAGCATGACATCTGCCTGCCCTGGCGCCGTTCGTCTGTCTGGTCTGTCACAAACAACATATTTGTCATTAGTCAACAGTTACAAACGTTTCGTATTCATTTATTTACCTCCGAGAACTCGGATCGAATTTATTTTTTATTGATCGGTTATATACGGATGGGTGTCTGCGCTTTATGGAGTTTAAATGGCATATCTCACCTTTTGTATGGCTGATTCTCTTAACAAGTTGATTCTTTTTCGTTAAAAACGACAAGCCTCAGCGGGTTCATCGTCCACAAAGTTGGTTTTCTTTTTTGAAGTCCAAAGGATGATACGACAATGC
>NW_004797365.1:783455-784703 GCF_000002075.1 Aplysia californica
GGGGGGGATCGCACGTGACATCTGAGGTACTTGGAATCGAACACAAATCTGGCAGAATTCAACGGATAAGATAAAATCTAAAAGGCATAGAGCTAATGACTTTTCGAAACCAATAAAAGGGAAAGTTAAAAAAACACGAATATGCAACAAATTTCTGTACTTAAAAAATGAAATACGCCTGCTGTGGCAAGCTAAATCCCAACTGTCATCCATAAAACAGGAGTCTGAAACGTTCGCCCAGAAATTTGTGCCCGGGGCTTTTTCTGTGCATATATCACTTGGTTGTGTAAGATTTTACCTGGTTTAATCTAAACTCTTTCGTGCAAACTGGTACGCGCTATATTGAGGTTTGCTGATACATGACAATGTACTGCCACCCCTCTGAACGTCCCCACAACCCAAATTTTTAGAGATCACATCCCAATGAACATTCCCTCGGGGTGTAAGTTTGAGGCCATGCACTTAATGCGCAAATGGGAGACAAGCGTTGTGTGGCCTGCCTCAGGCTAAGGCGTGAAAAGGTAATATTCAGCTCTCGGATATTTTGCATTCACAACTTTATTTTATAAACAAGGTGGGGGGTTTGTATTAAAAGACAATTAGGGCTAGAACATTGAAAAAGGAAAGACGGACAATGATGCTTACCGGTACGTATAATACCCATTGTAGCAGATTGTTTTCATTCCTTAGTTTTAGTAGAGGTTTTAGGGCGCTCGCAACTGCATAAGGTCATATATGTGCCAAAGATTAGAGGTGTTACAAGAGATTAATGAACAGAAAAAGGAGGAGAGATAAGGACGATAGATGTTTGATGGGAAAGAAGGAGCAAACCACACCAGAGCACCAGAGCACCAGAGCATCTATCTATCTATCTATCTATCTATCTATCTATCTATCTATCTATCTATGTCTGGCTAACTTCCTTTTCCTCTGTATTTCTCTCTGTTTCTATCTCTATAAATGAAACCGTGCGATGGAGAGAGAGGGGGGGGGGGGCATAGAGAGAGAGTGGGGTTTTATTTGAAAGTTAAGCTTGTAAGCTGTTAGCAATCTGTTCTCATGTCCAAGTCGCTCTGTCACTTTACCGCCAGGTGTTGCGGGGAGCCGAGGTTCACCACAGGACTTTCCCCGTGGACACCTGCCCAAATCAGGTCACAATGCCTTTGAATTTGCCAAGTCAGATTCCTGGACGCAGATAGATAGATAGATAGATAGATAGATAGATAGATAGATAGATAGATAGATAGA
>NW_004797365.1:787029-788168 GCF_000002075.1 Aplysia californica
GAGTGAGTGAGTGAGTGAGTGAGTGAGTGAGTGAGTGAGTGAGTTAAGAAGTGATTGAGTGAGTGAGTAAGTGAGTGAGTTAGTGAGTGAGTGAAAAAGTGAGCGAGTGAGTGAGTGAGTGAGTGAGTGAGTGAGTGAGTGAGTGGGTGAGTGAGTGATTGAGTAAGTGAGTGAGTGAGCGAGAGATAAGATGAGCATTGGGAGCTTCTAAAAGACATTGACGAGATCAGCTGTGCAGCTCAAATAGAGTAAACAGGTGGGCCCATTATGTCAGGCACAGGCGCAGTGAAGCAAAGCTCTGAAGAGATAATGGGTGATAGGTTGACATTGGCGTTCCTGGCCTCGTCACAACTGTCCGTGCGCTATTGATACGGATACCTGGCCTTGTTGTTGTTGTTGTTGTTGTTGTTGTTGTTGTTGTTGTTGTTGTTGTTTTAATGTTTGTGTTTTATAGCCCATCGACACAACCTAGATCATTATGGAGGCGGGCTTCCGATACTGCATATTAGGACCAACCAAGTCTAGGAGGAATACACATCCCAGTAAAATTGGCCCCACTCGGAAATTGAACTAGGGTCTCCTGTGAGTGACAACGAAACGCCTGGCCGCTACACTACAGGCCCCGGTCTTCTTGTTGTTACACTTGTACTTGTTGATGATGATGATGATGATGATTGTTGATGATGATGATGATGATGATGATGATGATGATGATGATGATGATGATGATGATGATGATGATGTTGTTGTTGCTACTGCTGCTGCTGCTGTTGCTATTTCTGCTGTTGTTGTCTTTACTTTTAGTTGCTGTTTTTGTAGCTATCATTGCTGTTGTTGATGATGATTTTTGTTTTATAGTTCCTCGCATTGTTGTTTTTGTTGCTGTAGTTTTGATTAAACCTTTGTTGATTCTGATTATTATAAATTTTAAAGCCTCTTAATCTCCAGCTTTACTGCCCGAATACTGTTAGTTGTCATGTGGTAATAGTTGCTGTTGCTGTTGCTGCTAGCGAAGTTGCGATCGATGGATAGCAGTCAACATGCCAGAGCTGCTACTGCTTTTTCTCATGCTGCTGCTGTTGCTAATGAAGATGATGGTGAGGAGGAGGAGGAGGAGGGGATAGCAGTCAACATGCCAG
>NW_004797365.1:789032-791370 GCF_000002075.1 Aplysia californica
AAAGAAGAAGAAGAAGAAGAAGAAGAAGAAGAAGAAGAAGAAGAAGAAGAAGAAGAAGAAGAAGAAGAAGAAGAGAGCATGAAGTGGGAGATGAGGCGATGAGGAGAGAGAAAACTATATGGGAGGGAAGGGTGGAGGTTGAGGATGACAAGAGTCTTTGCATCGTGCAGTAACTGTGTCAGTTGTAGCTAATATCACAAATTTTTGAAGGATACTAAATAACGCCGTAAAATTATGTTCCAAACAGGTCATATCTACAAAAAAGAAAAGACAAGATGTTTGAATACTAGATCTATTAAAGAACTTTTTAAAACAGAAAAGCGAAAAGAGAAAAAAGGGAGAAAGATAATTTGAAGAAAATTCCCAAACAAGTGGAACGTACCTTGTAAAAGAAAAGAAAAACACACTGTTAAATCTCCACGTTACAAAAGAACCTATGTAAACATTAACTTGAATCTTCCACTCGTTAATACATTAGATGATTATCGTGAAAGTCCTTTGACACTGCTGTTTCCAACACCGAAGAGAGGTGGCAGAGTCAGTATGGGAGAGTTTCAGACCTCCCGATTCTGCAAACTCGGTCTCCCCTCCTACGACACTGTGCGTCGAATGTGACTTGTCTGGTTCGCGGTCACATACACGCACACACAGATACCGCGGTCACATACACGCACACACAGATACAGACACACGCGCTCTGGTGATTGGGACAAATGTGACACATGGTGGTGGGTGCTTCTGTCACCTCGTTCTCTAACTCTAACTCGTTCTATCTTTCACTCTGTTCCTTTTATTTTTTCATTCCTCTTTGCCTGGTCTTCGATTTGATTCTTATTTTTTTCTTCCTCTTTCAGTTTCTATTTAAATCAATGTAACTCTCTCTCTCTCTCTCTCTCTCTCTCTCTCTCTCTCTCTCTCTCTCTCTCTCTCTCTTAGCTTTTCTTTATTTAAAATGTTCCTAGCACTTTCCAAATTTATTTTCTAATTTCATGTGGAACTGTTACCTGATATGCACTTATTCAGACAATCTGGTCTGAATCAGTGGTGTTGCTTGCAGTGAGTCTAAACGCATTAAGGGTCAGAATTAATCTAACAGAAAATGTTAATTCACTTTAAAAGTTTCTAATAGCCGGTATGTCTACCTCTATCATTCAGGCAAGTTTAGACTATTTGTGTCGTGGACCGAGTGAGAATTGAAATGAAACAATGAGGAATTGCAGCTTATTCATGGTGAAAAGCACCCTCTTGTTGTTGGATATTGGATATTATAATTATTATACGTCGCGTCCACGCGGCAGTCATGCTCGTCCTGCAGGTGCTCAGTTAGTGATTTGGGTGCAAAGAAGGGCCGATGCAAGTTGGTGAGTAAATGTGGCACAAGCAGTACAGGCCATTGTGTTGTTCTGCTGAAACATTTGAATATTTGGATGAGCCTGAAAGGTGGACGCAATAATAGGCTGAAGCTCACTATTGATGTCTGTCTGAGCATCCACAGAGCCTGGCAATACAGTTGAAACAGTCTCGGACGGCCACCATTTGTCGAGTAAAAAGTGTCCATCTTAGACAGATTGGTCTCCAGCATAGTGTCATTATAATGTAAAAGGGAAGTGGCTGTTTGTACATGTGATTGTCTTTTGCAGGTGGCCTTTAGAACAGGTTCGACTGTACTTAATTGTAGCTTAGTACGATGGTTGTAACTAACGCATCTCCATACGTGAGGCCTGCCTCATCAAAAGCATCCATGGTGCATTACACAAGCTGCTGCATGATATTCTCCAGGTCGTCTCCACACCTAAATTTGGCCATCATTGTTGGACAAGTTAAATCACTACCATCTGCCCATCTGAGAATGCTACAGAGTTCCATTGACGCCTGATTATCTGGAAATGCTGGCTCACCCACAAATAACGACCATGTGTGCGAACTTGAGTTAGCGGTTGGTCAATATGAGGTCTTCGGCCAGCAAGTCCCGTGTCATGCAACTGAGTGCAGACATGTTCGAATGTAGAATACCTCGCCTTCCGTGGACTCCTGCTGCTGTTGCAGATTCTTTTCACAATTCGATTTGCAAAAATAAACAATATGCCGGTCTTGTTGGTTGATAGTTATACGTTGTCGGCCACTTTCCAGTTTGTCAGAATCAATGCTTGTGATTGTATTTCTATATTTACCGTGAAGGTGTTGTATTGTTGCAGTCGATTTCGTTCTAACAAGTCTGCATGCTTTTTTTCTGATTTCACTTCGTATTATTTACTATTTGCACTGCATAGCGACTGACCCACTGATAGATAGATAGATAGATAGATAGATAGATAGATAGATAGATAGATAGATAGAT
>NW_004797365.1:791917-792705 GCF_000002075.1 Aplysia californica
TCTCTCTCTCTTTCTCACTCACTGTATCTCTTCCACTACTCTGTTCATGCGTATTAGTCTATATTCTGTATGTGCAATTGTGCAATTGTGCAATGGTGATGAACATGTAAACAAGGTTTATGTCAATTCGTTCCCGACTTTTAATCAAGCATGAAGTGTGTAATGCTACACACATTATGTTGAATCACCCAGCATGCGGTCTGCATAAAGCTTCCCCTTTCAACAGACAAATTTATCCTGCTCAGCGGGTATTTATCTGTTTGTTTGGAGTTCTGTTTTGTTTTCGGGGGGCGGGGTGCTGGGGTTTTGTGTTAGTTTACTAGGTAAGAGTCCTTCTAGCCCTTTTCTCTTTCATTTAATTCTATTTACATCCGTCATTTACATAGAGAGTGCACATATTTTTGTTTATGACTGCTTTACCCGCTGGACCCTCTGAATAGCAACTTCTGTCTATTAAAAAGATAAATTTCTCTTAAGTTAAAAAGTGTATGATCTTAACATCTCCCTCAAAAAATGGTATGCTATTTAAAAGGCAAGGCCTCAGAAGTAAACGTCCATCCCCGATAGGACATGAAGTTTTGTTTCTTTACTTTATTTTCCCCTAATTATTTATATATCATGTTCGTACTTTTCTCAGAATACTACCATTACATGTATTTTAGTGGTTGTAGCTTTTTCATAAGTTATTTTTATTACCTGCATCAGTGGTATCTTTAATTTCTTGAGCAGACGGAGAGAAAATTTCTTTGGATAAGAGTGTGTGTGTGTGTGTGTGTGTGTGTGTGTGT
>NW_004797365.1:792805-818176 GCF_000002075.1 Aplysia californica
AGGGGGGGGACTCCTTTCCCTCTACGCTCATCTCAGGTAAAAATTCAGCATCAGAAATGCAGTTCCTTTGTGTGATCTGTTCCATTGTACTTTTCCAGTAAACTCTCTATGTGTCTCTTGTTTCTGTCTCAGGCGTCCGTGGAAAAGAGTCGTCCTTGTCGTGTTTACTCGACGTTAACTCAAATTCCAAACTACAAGAGAACTTGACTTTATATTTCCATATCAGAATGATCAAAAAGACAACAGATGATTCGTTTCAAAATGGTAATTTATTGTGCTGTCTCAGTTGTTCCGTTCAAAGCACCTCGTTCGGTGTTTTTGTTATTGGGTGCCAAGCAATCTTTACTACACGTTCGACTCCATCCCTTTCGCTACGTTATAACACTATCTATCTCGCGAGATGATGATTACTTTCAGAACCAACTATCCATTAACAGTTGTTCGCGATGACTGGGCACTTATGTCGAGGTTGATTTATGCAAAGTATCGTCTACGTCTATTATGCTCGGAGGGAGGGAAATTAGGATTTAAAAGTGGATGATTCTAGTTATGTAGAGGCGTTGTTAACATTTTGATAGTGCGTAGATGCCAGCCTCACAACGTTGACGCCCTGGGTGACGTCAAAATCCACTTTTTGCTCGACTGGCTTAGGGTGGACTGTGAGATATACCGGGTGGTTGCGCCGCTGCTTACTTCGGCTTTTTCAGTATTTATTCTTTTTTTTTAGGGTTGATTTCTTCATTATATAAGTGATAAGTCCGTACTAGTCTTCTTTGAAGAAAAATCTGACCGTCATCGTCGTAAACCAATTATCAAATCAGCGGTACGTTGTAGTGATGTAAGTCTTTTCGCCGTTGTCTGCAGAAGACCTGAGTTCGATTTCTGTGCGAGGATATTTGTTTTATAAATCTAATAGCTCCATTTGCCTGTTAGGAAGTTGTATCCACCTCAACCAGTGTTTTGCCGTAACAGGCAGTCAAAACAGTCCGCCTCCTTAATGCTCTAAATTGTCGGGGGACAAAACACGTACAATAACAATTACAACGACTGTTGGTTTCGTGTTTGTTTTCCCATGATCTAGCCGTGGGCGGTTGGCAGTTGATCTAGTGTGGTTTGTTTCTTCTTTCTTATCAAACATCTATCGTCCTTATCTCTCCTCCTTTTTTGTGTTTTTGTTATGTTACTCTCTTGTAACACCTCTATTATGCGGCACTTATATGACCTGTCTCGCTAGTGTCATAAAACTCTTACCAATTCTTTAATCTAATTCTCTGGCCCACCAGTATGAAACTTATTGCCTGAAGAGCCAGGACCTATCACTTTCTTAGAAACGTTCAAAAGAAATCTCGTGTCAACATTTCCAGAAGTACCATTAATATCCTGCCATTATAACCTGAGGTGCTGCTCTCTAGAGCCTGTAAATGTTTATTTAAGGAAGTTCAAATGATTATGTGCGCACCCGTATGTTTGTTATGTCTTTGCGCACATGCGCGTGAACGTGTGTGTGTGTATGTGTGTGTGTGTGTGTGTGTGTGTGTGTGTGTGTGTGCTTGTGTGTGTGTTGTGTGTGTGTGTGTGTGTTAATGCGCGCGTGCGTGCATGTGTGTATGTATGTGTGTGTGTTTGTATGTGTGACTGTATGCGTGCGTCAACGTGTGAATAGAGGTGTTACAAGAGAGTAACAAACACAAAAAAGGAGGAGTGGTAAGGACGATAGATGTTTTATAAGAAAGAAGGACAGGAGAAAACCACACCAGAGCACCTGCAAACCCCCACGGTCAGAGCATGCGTAAGCAAACAAGAACCCCACAGTTGTTGAGTCGCCATTCTTTATGAGTTCCAGTATCGCTTAGAAGTCGCTTTATTGTCCAATTGTAGTATTGTTGTAAAGTGCCAAGAGCCGAGAAGGGGGGTTGACGCTGTTTTACAGGGTGATCAAAAAACAAACAAATTGTACAACCTTTTTTTAAATATTTCGCTCAAAATGTGTACAAAAATGTTGTAATTTGGAACAGATATAATCATTCCAAAGGAATTTGTTTGACATAAAACTCACAAATAGAAAGCCAATTTTCGAAAACGGAAATGGCTTTTATAAAAACCACCTATAATTTTATATAAATGCAAAATGCACCAATTTAAAAGATCGTGTAAGGAAAGTCATAAAGTGATTGGTTTAGTTTTTTCCTTTCTATTCATTTTTTAAATATAATTGTTCCATCCCTGTAACCGTTAAACAATGGTTCTTTTTTTCTACCGAGTTATAGAATATTTTTTAAATTCTGGAAATCCGAGAACCAATGGTCGTATGTTCTCCTTTGGACTCGACACTTTGCCGCGTCGTTCGTAATGTTCAGTGGTGGCCAAACACAAGGGTACTCAGAGCCACTCACACTGTACACTTTACAGTACGGAGCTGTTTCTAGAGACAATGGGGGAGGGCTATTAGGAGGGGGTGAGGTTGCCCAAATATACCGCATTTGTGGAGTTGATATAACCTGAAAGGTGAATATGGGCTTTGTCAAGAAACCAAATGCTATCGAGGAAATGTTCACGCTTTTCAAGACGATCGAGGAATCGTGAACACATTGCTATTCTTTGACAGATTCACGAACGAGTCGTAGATGAAGATGTGCTTAGAGAATGCGTACCGTTGAGATGTAGGAAAGTCATTGCTGCAGACATCGTCTACGGAAAGACGTCTCATGGGGCTCATCTACTGAAGTCTGCATCCTGGTGACGCTTAAAGGGGTGAAAACGGTGTGTTTGACCTGAAGGGGTCATTTTGTCTGGGAATTTTTAGTTCTGATTCTCTAAAGGTCCTAACTAATGGACCATTTCCACCCTTGACACCAAAGAATTCCTTAAGGACATAGTATAACATTATTTCTATACCTTGTGCGAAACGTACGAAATGAATTTGTGGATAGGAAATGTTCAATACAAAAAGCTCCCTCTCTTTACTGATCTTAACCATGATCTCAGCAGGCAAGGGAAACTTGAGAAAAACTATCTGCAACCTTCTGGTGGCCAGTTAGACTACTGTAGTTTGCAATAAGGCGCAATGCTTGGGATTTTTAGTGGTAGACCTAATGCGAACTAATGCGTCATGCTACAAAAATGGGGACATAGATGAAAATGGGTTATTTCTTTATGCTTTTTATACAGCAACAGTCTTCTGTGGATTTATATAAAATGAATATCAAACAAATTCCTTTTGACATCCAAATGCTGTGTACAAATTTGAAAAGCAAAACTTCAATGTGGAGGAAAAAGTTCACCAAAAAAAGTTGCACAGTTTTGTGTTGTTGTTGGGGGGGGGGGGTTGGATCACGTTTGGATTGACACTATTGAAACACGAAATATAAAAACAGCTTTGTTAAGCCAAGGTATACAACGGCAACAGTTGGGAGAGGGTGGTGAGCAGCTTGTCACGACAGCAGTCACGTGACTACGGAAACAGTTGTGATGTAGGCATAACGTGCTCTTGTATACACTCCCATCGATTCGATTCAGTTTAGATCATTTGAGAGGCCAGCTTCGACCCTACCTGTCAGAGACAACCTGGGCTGACAGGAGCACAAATACCCAGGAGAGAGACCGTGATACTGAATAGAATTTTCCCCATTGGTGAATCGAACTCGAGTCTCCTGCGTGCGACGACAGCGACGCGCCAAACTCCTGCTCCACAAACGTAGGCGAAAATGTATAGCAAAGTACCGGCTGGTTTAAAAAGAACAAACTGATTTCATTACGCAATATCTTAATAAGAAAAAGTATTAGAAAACACAAACCAAGTCACAAGTATTGTGCTCAGAATCAAATGTTATTTCCTGTCTTACAAGAGTTCAATTTGGCCACCACTAGCAGCACAAGCAACATCAATGTGATAAGAAAATTCATTCAAGGCGCTTTTCAGCCTATCACTGTCCACTGATGCGATGGGTATTGTTATTCAATATTAAAGGTCATTAGGATAGTGGGTAGCGGTGGAACATAAACGCAATCTTTTACATATCCCGGAAGAAAAAGATCACACACAATGATGTCTGCAGGCCAATCGCAGAGAGCAAGATCTTGGGCCACTTTCTGACCAACCCATCGCTGGGGCACTTCTTCATTTACAAAGGCTTCAACTATTACAGCCAGTGGGGTGAACCTCCATCTTGCTGAAAAAATGAAGTCATGTGGATCTGCTTGCGGTCATGTGAAGAGCCAGTTTGGGAGCATATCGAGATAGGTCTGTCCTGTAACGGTATTTCCTTCAAAAAAACAAGCAAACACAAAACAAAACGACCCGACAACAGCACCTGTGACAGAAATTCAAACGTTAGATAACTCCACTTTCAAATGGTCGCTGACTCATTCCAAAACAATACTTGAGAACTGAAGCAATGTGTCATAAAATTGGTTCATCTTTTTTTTTATTAGAAATGTACATAACTCCTCTTTCAAATGGCCACTGACTAATACCATAACGATGCATGAGAACTGGAGCAATGCGATTGTGTCACCCTGTATAATTCAAAACTGCTTCCCAGAATAAGACGATGTCTTTATGATTCTTTGAGGATCAGAAGATTATTATTTGGATTGCTAAAATGGATACTTGATAGTTATTGAGGAAATATCTTGTCTAACGTACTCCAATAAAATATTATATAACACAACGCAGTTAAAGAAAGACCCGTAAAACCAATGATAGTACATAACAAGATGGGCCACTTCTCTCTTTGAGCCAATTAAAAAAGTGTCCTCAAAATTTGGTGGCGCCCTCTTCACAAAAGCGCACTCTTTGCGAACAGAGTTACCCTACTTGAGTTGTTAAAAATCAAAGTGAAACTAGCAAGTTTTGGGATAAATTTCGGAAGAACGCTTTTTAAAAATGATTACGCTGACAAAAAACCTCTTCCGGAGGAAAAGGAGATGGTTTTCTTCGTTTAATTTGACTTTAGAATGAAGGGCGAGAGGTCATTAAAATATAAAAAAACAACCTAAGACTCCGCACTGAACGTACCCGAACCGCTGATGAACAGCAGTCGATCTGCGCACGCAAGGAGGTGCTATTTCTATTCTTCTTCTGGAAAAACGAAAGAGAGCTTCAAAACAGACTGCAGCGCCATCTGAAGCAAAGAGCATACTTCCTGCGGACACTTTTTAGGCTGAGTGGCCCATCTTGTCTTGTACTATCTTTGGTAAAACACAGTGGTGTCGATACAGAGCGTACTCCTACTCTTAGAGCACAAAAGAATTTAAATCAAATAGCAATAATAATAATGTTTCAAAAGATAAACAGTCCTTCTAGAAAGCATGTTAAAAGCGTGGTTTGTAAGAGAAATCCTTTAATTTAATGCTTGCTAAGTGTTTCGTTCAACGCATCATTATGAAAACTGGCTTGTTATTAGAGAGTCCCGATCGACGAAAATGTTGACGTCATCAATATGGCTGTAACAAGCACATGTTTGGAGATTCTGGTGTTCCTTAAATTTCCTTCTTCTTCAGCTGTTCATCGATATCAATCATGATTAAAGCAGAATGCATGACTCAGCTATGCCTGGGCGGTAAGCATAGATGGAGTAGATTACCCAAGCACTACTTCCTTCCCTTTAGATCTTGACTTCCTAGATATTATGCACCAAATGAAACACATTATGGTCAACACGTTTAGAATCAGGAAGAGGTAGGATATAGATAGATAGATAGATAAATAGATAGATAGGTAGATAGATAGATAGATAGATAGATAGATAGATAGATAGATAGATAGATAGATAGATAGATAGATAGATAGATAGATAGATAGATAGATAGATAGATAGATAGATAGGTAGATAGGTAGATAGATAGATAGAAAAGCAGCTGCACCTGGAAGTACCGTAAACCCCACTTACGTTCCACGACCTTATTCATCTACCAACAGTTTCACGAGAGAGGCGTGGTCTTTGGCATGATTCTGTCAAACCCTGGGCAAAGTGACTAACATATTCTGTCACAATTTGTCTTCCCCCCGGGAGGGCTGATAAAACTGTTTTGGGGCTATTTGTAGGGGAGTGTTTTGAAAGTTGTTGGTGGTAGACTTACAACGTGACAGCATATACAAGAGGTTAGATGACTACCTATCTGTTTGTTTATCTATTTTAAGCTATCATAGGTATAAACAAACAAAGTCTTATACACATATTATGTGTATATATTTAAATTATATATATATATATAATATATATATATATATATATATATATATATATATATATATATATATATATATATATATATAATATATTTATATTTAATTTATATTCATATTTATATGTATGTACCTAATCATATATACATAGGTACATATTTTATTTTTAATTGGTGGTTGGTGCACCCCTCTGATATCCTACTTTTTGTCTTTCCCCTGCTGTTTCTGTCTCACTCCTTCTGTATGCTCTATGACTGGTACGTCTCAATGAGCTCCTCTTTACCCAAATAACATCTCTCTCTTTCTCTCTCTCTCTCTCTCTCTCTCTCTCTCTCTCTCTCTCTCTCTCTCTCTCTCTCTGTGTGTGTGTGTGTGTGTCTGTCTCTCTGTCTGTCTGTCTGTCTGCCTGTCTCTCTCTCTCTCTCTCTCTCTCTCTCTCTCTCTCTCTCTCTCTCTCTCTCTCTCTCTCTCTCTCTCTCTCTCTCTTTCTGCAGTGTGAGATCCAACAAAGCAAAGAAAAAGGTCGGAAGGCTGGGTGTGTATGTGTGGGTATGGGGGGGGGGGGAGAGACTAGGCATAATATGTGTATGTGTGCGTGTTTGTGTGTGTGGGCGTGGGTGTGTGAGTTTATGTGTGTGTGTGTGTGTGTGTGTGTGTGTGTGTGTGTGTGTGTGTGTGTGTGTGTGTGTGTGTGTGTGTGTGTGTGTGTGTGTGTTGTCGATGGGTGGATGGATCGTGTCTTGTAACGATATGTGTGAGTGTCAATAGGCAGTTTAGTCTGTGTTTGAGCTTGCATGAGGATAATTTGCACTGTTTGTCTGCGGCGTTGTTCATACGGTGGTACGTGTGTGGTTTTGTATAATACGGATACTGGCGTCTGTGATGTCGCGGTTAGGTGCTTCGCGGTCGCACTCAAAGACCCGAGTTCCATTCCTGTGCGAGGACAATTTTATCGAGTACGGCAGTCTTTCTACTGGGATGTTGTATCCCTCTCCAGTTTGTGTCGATAAAGGCGCAAAAAATAACTGTAAGATAATGCATATGTGCATATGGATGAAGGAGTACACATGTATATGTGTTTGCATATCTGACTACTTATTTGTGTATATATACTATATATATCATATGTATGTGTGTGTTTGAGTATGTGTGTGTGCGTGCACATTTGTGTTTGAGTGTGTGTGTGTGTGTGTTTATGTGTAAATCAACGATTATATCTTCCAACAGTAGATGATAAATTAAACAGTCGTAGGCCTTTCTTCCAAATCTTGGACTGCACACAGGTGCGCAAAACGCTTGGCCGCTTTGTTCCAGGAGTACTCTATGAACCCTTGACATAAGCTGCATTTTATCATCATTTTATTCGATTTCCATTGTGGACAATCGGGCAGTGGAGAGGAAATTATCGGTTTTTTCAAGTTCGTCTTGGTGTAGGGAACTCGTTGAGACTTTTCCCCCGCTGACTCCTCCAAGCACCTCGTCCCTTTAAAAGAATGTCCGAACCAACGGAAGGTAATATGAAATAGAGTTGAACTTCTCTTTTCCGAGATTAACTTTTCTGAAGGGTTAAAGTATATAAGAGAAATTGTATCAGCACAAGCTTTCAAAAAGCACGACATAAACAATAATGCTTAACAGAAGCTGTAGACAACACCTCTGAAACCTATGTGCAAGACGTCGTTATGTCACTCCTGTCTCACTGCCTATTATCGACGACAGCTGCCTCAAATTCCTGAATGAGTAACATAGTACTGTACTCTGTCTGTATGCAAGGAATGCATATACTTTTTGGCACGCGTCTCCGTGTGTTTGAGAAGAGGAGCACCAAGGTGGTGATGCAGGATGCGCGTTATCATGTGTGTCATTTGGTTTGGTATACACCTGAGAATATAATAGAACTGTGACAATCATATCTGTGAACACTGAATAACAGATGTTAAGACTTGGTTTCTGTAAGGTTGAATTATTTCATGTTTATGAATAATGGTTAAAAAGCTATAGTGATTGTGTGCACACTTTTTAGCGAGTAGAGAGTTGAACTCTGTTGCCTTCTGTCTTTACTATACTATCGACGACTCCGGTCCAAATCTAGGAGGGAAATGAGGCATAACATTGGGACTAAGATTAGATAGTGGTAGCGGAAACTTTGAACTACTGCCCTACTTAAAGTTGGCACGGGTTTGAAAGTTTGGAAGCTCAGAGGTATGCTGAAAGATGTTCAACCTCGAAAACCAAGCTCACACTTTAAAATTCCAATGAACGTCCTGTTAGAGATTAATGACTTTCAGTAGAACCTCTTTATAACATGTTCTCGAAAGGCTTACAGATTTTCACATGATGTCCCACACGCAACCAACATTGTCCCAATAATCAGAGTATGCCTTTTTACTTGGTGCTGATTGCGTAACTTATTGTATAACTAAAGGCGAGTCAAAGTATCTCATTCACAGACCTTTACAAAAATAGCTGTTAAAGGTTCAAACCAGGTTGATGTAGCGTAGTTCCAGTAAGATAAGGCACCACAAATCTTCACTGGGGGTCCCTCGTGTTCTAGAGGTACGGTGTTTGCCTCTTTTTCAATAGGTCCCGGGTTCGAAACCTGCCAACGACGAAAATGTTTCTGTAACATTTTTTCTTTCGCCTCCTTTCTTGCATGCTCTCTAACCATGTTCTACCATCTGCTTTCGTCTCCACTTTCTGCCCCCCCCCCTTGCCCCCATCTATGGGTTCGTGGCTCTGTCAGCATCCTTTCTACTACTACTCCTTGGCTCCTTGGTCTTTCTTCTGATTTCAGGGTAGGTAAGATCTAACATCTCGCCTATTCGGATAGAGCAAAAAGTTCTTTGAGGTCCCGTGTGCAAGCTACGCACACTAAAGATTCATTGGTGGTCCTAAAATCGATAGGAGTAGGCTTTGGCCGCCTCCCGAGCAAAATTCTAAATTAATTCCTGCCAACCTGAAAATAATGAGACACCACGGAATCCCACAGAAGTTGGTGAACCTCATCAAGAGCATGTACGAATGGACAAGTTGCAGGGTTGTACATGATGGCCAGCTCACTGACAGCTTTGACATTAAGACTGGTGTGAGACAGGGATGCATACTATCACCGTTTCTTTTCATATTGGCAGTCGACTGGCTGATGAAGGAAACCACCAGAGGACACAGAAATGGTATACAGTGGACACCATGGACACAGTTGGACGATCTGGATTTTGCAGACGACTTGGCGCTTCTGTCGCACACCCAGGAACAGATGCAAGCAAAAACTTCAGTATTAAACAGGCTATCGGAGTCTGTTGGATTGAGGATCCACCCCGGAAAGTCAAAATTCCTAAGGACAGATGCACAACGAAAGGAGCAGGTTACAATAGAAGGAAAGGCACTAGAAAACGTTGAATCCTTCTGCTATCTTGGGAGTATAATTGACAGAGAGGGGGGAACAGGTGCTGAAATAAAATCCCGCATTGGAAAAGCACAGGCAGCTTTCATATCTTTCGACAGGATTTGGAAGACCAGAGATATCTCACTTCGAACAAAGCTGAGGATTTTCAATTCAAACGTGAAGTCGGTCCTGTTGTATGGATGTGAGACATGGAACGCATCACAGACTTGCATAAAGAAGATCCAGGTTTTCTTGAACAGGTGTCTAAGAAAGTTACTGAGGATCAGATGGACAGACAGGGTCACCAATGTGGAAGTGTTAAGGAAAACAAGACAGATCCCAGTCAGAGATGAGATGGGAAGAAGGCGGTGGCGATGGATTGGACATACTCTCAGGACATCAGGCAGCTTCATAACAAAGAAAGTTTTGGATTGGAACCCACAGGGCAAGAGATCAAGGGGAAGACCTCGTGGAACCTGGAGAAGAATCACAGAAATCCATGTACAGAAAAATGGGAAGACATGGAATAACATCAAGAGGCTAGCCCACCTGGTGCAGGGTGAGAAAGGCAATGATGAACCTGAAAATGATTAGTGTGTCCTGCGTGCTCACACGACAGTCAGCAGTTGCGAGCGTCGCGAAACACTTACCTACAAAAATTCACTGGTCACTCTTTTTCGGACATTACAAATACAGTCGGCCCTGCTCTAACGGCCACCTGTATTAGACAAGCACCTGTAAAAAACGACCCCTTCCCATGTCTTCCTTTGCGTATTTTTCGCATTATAATGACACTGTGTAAGACAGGTCACCTGTCTAAGACAGCTACTTTTCTCCTCAAAAATGTGTGGCCTTCTTAGACCGTTTCGACTTTACTTGAACTCAGTAAAAAGCGTGTCAATGTGGCAGAAAGTATTTACCGTACTACAACACTCTAAGTCTCTTTCTAAAATCCATATCGTCTATCAATACAAGCTATATAAATCTGAATAAATGGGACTATTCCACCACCGATGCCGTTCTTTTGACGCCTAAGCTGTAAATCGGTAAGAGTTACATTCAAGGCTCCTCGTTAACATGAGTCCAGCATAATGGTCCACATCCGCAGGAAAAAAATATTGTATTATTAAAATGTGATTATTAAAACCTTAGTTAATCCGGGAAAAGGAAAAACGATCCGTTTTCGATCCTTAACAACAGACCCTTCAAATTTCACATTTCTAAGTTTCGTGTTTAAATCCTTAATTTTGCTTCCGCTTCAGAAACATATATTGTGTTATAAAATGTTGACGAAGTGGTCATGTTTATGGGTTCGTTTTGATTGGAGCATACTTTCAAAGTAAACTGGGATCCGGGTAAAGCTGTGAAGCTTTAATTTTTTAAATGATGTCTTTCGTTAAAATGTATTTCTTTGTCACGGGCACAAATTCTAGAACTTTAAATCCCGTGTGCTTTCAGAAGTTCCACGACATCATCGTCACCTTTTTAGCCTTTTGATATACTACAGTACTGAGGGTTCTAATTTGAATGGGGGGGTGGAGTTTGTTTAAGCCATGAGCATGCAGTATAGATTATTTACAATCTGCCAAGGCCAACCCGGGCTAAGAGGGATACAACATCCCAGCAGAATGACTGAGATACTCAATAAAAATTCTCTCCACAAGGAAATCTAACTCAGATCTCCAGCATCCTATGTTACGTCATAGACTCCGGTAAGGACACCGATTTTGGTGCACTATTTTTTTAAAACAAATTTATAACACATCTAGATCTATAGTGTTTGTTTACATATTGCCTTTTTTCGTCTCTGAAAAGTTTCTTGTCTTCTGATTCTTTTCTACTCGCTTCGCTATATTTCTCTCTTTCTTGAAGTCAAACGGTGTACCTATCTATGTATTCATACTATCATAGATCCCTGATAAGCTACTTTAGACTGGTGTGGAAAGACACATAAATAAGAATTCATCGACAAAAAGGTTTGAAAACGTGAAAAGTATTCCAGATCGTTAGACAATAAGAATTCTGAACCTTCAACACAAAAAAGATAAACTACCTACATCGTTTCCATTCCAGCAGTGAAGAAAAATAGAAATGTCCGCAACGTAACGACATTTATATGGCATTGTTCTAAGTAGTTTCAGTTGTAACGGTATGGTGTGGTGTTCACTGAACGCCGCTCTGCGCCACTGTTCTGGGCGTGTAGATCTAACATTTCTGGAGGCCCACGGTGCATTACACACATCGCAGGGAAAAGACCATACCATTAGATAGTGGTCTGACCATGGAATCTGGGGTTGAAAGGTCACCAAATAGCAAGGTCCTAATGTGAAAGTCTGGCATTACGTTGTTGTAATCTTAGCATGTAGTTGTCTGTGATGTCGTTTATGTAATTTTAGAGTCGGGGAAGTAATGACCTCGAGTAATGGAGGCAGCGATTTCGTATAATAGTAAGCAGCTATCAGTCAAATAGACAGATGATAATGTTTCAAATAGGCAGCTGCTTGTGTTAGTGTAGTGTAATAAATACTAGATGGTAACATTATTCGTAGCAAATCATTATTATTAAACCGTATGGCTGCCTTTCAATAACTGTTTTCAAGCTGCGCACCGTTTTCATCAAGCAAGAAAAGATTCTGCTTGGGTGTTTGGAGTTTGTCACTCGTAGTTCCAACTCTCTTTCCCTTTTCTATATCTTGTCTTTTCTCAACACTAAATGGCCGTTATTGTGTCGATGTGCTTCTCTTTATTTAAAACAAACAGACAAACAAACAAACACACAAACAAACAAACAAACAATACAACGTTTGCTAACAAAATTCTTCTCTTTGCCTTCTGTTTGTCGTCTGCACACTTCTCTCTCAAGCAGGTACTGCCACGTTAAAAAAAAATCCCACTCCTTGGTGGTGTCCAGTATAGCGTTAAATGTACTATTTGCTTTGGTAAGTGTTTTATGGCCCTCGTAATTGTATACGGTCATTTGAATATGAGAGCGCGCTGAAAACAAACAAGCAAACAAAACAACTCTGTGCGAAATACAGCTCCCTTCATCACCATCTCCCTTTCTCACTTTCCCTCTCCCCCCCCCCCTCTCTCTCTCTCTCTCTCTCTCTCTCTCTCTCTCTCTCTCTCTCTCTCTCTCTCTCTTTCCGTAACAACGTAGGTGTAATCAATAATCTAACACATCATGTAACCTCTTTATTTCGATTCAGCAGGGCCCCGCTCAAAATTCCTCAGCGCTATCGGTTTGTTGAATATGTTCCGATTTAAAAGCTTGAGTGATGTATCGTATGGTTTTGTTTGGGTTTAGCTGCCTTCCTGCACAGTACTTACTTTCAAAAACAGACCCTCCTATTCACAATGTATTTGATTGAACAGACCGAAGCGAATAAAACTTACTTTACTTACTTTTATGTAGTCTGTCCGTTTATACCACATGGTGTCAGGGTGAGATGCCAGGTGTGCTGCCTTTTGAATCATTATGTTCTTTGTTGGAGCGGGGGGGGGGGGTCTCTTTGAATCCGTGAATCCATCTTTTTCTAGGTCTTGCCCTTGCTCTGGAACGACCGAATTTCATTTGGGGGGGGGGGGGGGGGGGGGTCTCTTTGAATCCGTGAATCCATCTTTTTCTAGGTCTTGCCCTTGCTCTGGAACGACCGAATTTCATTTGGTAGGCCTTTCAGTCTGGCAGTTGTTGGCCCAGTTTATTAGGATGTCATAGTCGTTTAACTCATTGTCTTTGGATGCTTGATTTGACACCTATTTGTTGTCTGAAGACTTCGTTTTAAAAACAAAGAGCAAAGAAAACTCTTATTAAGAAAACCAATTTAAAAACTCTCCACTATAGATTCGAACCATGTTAGCCTACACCGCGGACAAGCATCTCGTATCTATAGAGCTGCTTCCCCGCCCGACTGAGAGCGCGTCTTTATTTCCTGATCAGAACAATAAACTCATGTTTTAACAGGCAGAAACATTCCTCCATTTCTTTTTCTTAATTTTCTTATACAATCAACCTTGTCCTTGCGTGTATGGCATATGCCGTAAATTGTGAATGACACCGGTTTCAAAGTTAATGAGCCAGGCTTTTTTTTTTCAAGCTGAGGCCAGGGACAGATTACCCGTGCTGTGAAACAGGTGGGCAATAATTAGGGTTACAATAATGAATGCCACCAGTTGCTATGGTCGGGCTGTAGTTCACGGCAAGCCAGAAAACACACACACACACACACACACACACACACACACACACACACACACATATATATATATATATATATATATATATATATATATATATGCAGAGAGAGAGAGAGAGAGAGAGAGAGAGAGAGAGAGAGAGAGAGAGAGAGAGAGAGAGAGAGAGAGAGAGAAGGGGGAGGTGGCACGCACGCGTACAGTGCACACGCAAAAATAAAAATAACACACACAAATCCACGAATGTAATTACTCTGATCCCATAAGTGGTGTAGCGACGTATTCACCAGGTCCAGTCAGTATGCCTGTGTATGAGCAGGAAGTACAACTATATAGGTAGTCAACACAGTGCAGGTTGAGTGGTATCTTGTACTAACTCCAATGTCCGACTTTTGCTAGTTTTTGTCGTAGGTTAGCTTTAGTAGAGTTTTTCGGGCACTTGCAAAACGATAAGGTATTATTAAGTGACGAAGATTAGAGGTATTACAAGAGAGTTACATGTACAAAAAGGTATGTGCAGCGATAAGAACGATAAATGTTTTATGGGGAAAAAAGAGCAAACTACATCTGAGCACGCACCAAACACACCCGTTTTGGTTACAGCTGTCTAAGTTGTTGAAAAACCCTCCCTTTTAGCCCAAAATAATTGTGTTCTGTAGAATTTCAGTTTCATCCCTCCCGTTTTGGAGACTGGAATTCAGGTTCATATTAAAATTGCGAAAATGAAGTTAGTACAAAATAGAACTAAAATAGCACATTTTTTAAAGGAATGGCGAGATTCAATAGACTTCACCATGATTGCGTCTTTTTCCAGGAAAAAAGTGCTTATGTAAAGAAACGTTTCCCACCTCTTGAATTGGGTTCGACTGTAAATAAGAAAAGAAAAAAAACTGACGTAACTCTGGATATCAGAATATAGCTTTGCTCCGAACTGAAATCAATAACGATTAAAGAGATTAGAATGGTTGTCGCCCTTGTGCAGGTCCTGCAAGATTAAAAAAAACAGTCGGATGTCTTCTTTTTCGTTTGTTTGTTTGGTTGGTTGGGTTGGGTTTTTTTAAATTCCCATTCCTTGTATTGGGAATACTCCCTCCCCACCTCACCTTTGAAAAACAGTGTCTGTCATCCATCTTCTTGTCTCTAACTTTAAGAGATTTTTTTGTATAGCGTCTGTCTTCACACAGCCCTTGCGAAGAAGAAGATTTATGATGTAGAGGGCAGCGTGGCATGCCTCGCGATTTTCCGACGCCTTCACTGTTCGGTTTGAGTTTGGCTAACGAAACGAAAAGTTTGTTTTTTTAAACGTAAAATATCTAAACCCTAAATACAGATTAAAATTTATTTTTTTTGCTCTAGGTGTATGCTACAAGAAACGGTCCAGTGGGAAGCGAATTGACAATAATATGAGAAAAGAGAAGACTTATTTTCGCTGGATTTGGTTCCACGTAAAAATGACTAGAGGTCAAGAGAAATTATACTAGCAACTAAAATCTGAAGGCAAATTGATAAAAATAGGAACCAGGGGCTAGCTGCTGTACTCGTGCGCTGTTTCACCACTGGAAAACATTACTAACGATACAATGTGGAGGAGAAAACGAAATTGAACTGAAGAAAATATAGACTGCAAACAGCTGAAATGTAAAAAAAAGAATAGAAAAAAAGAGTAAAGGCAGCTGGAGTTTTCCAAAGGAAAGAAAAGAGAAATTACCACCAAAAAATCGGAGAAAGTATGAAGGACAATAGATGGAAGGTCAACTACCTTTAGTAAGTGGAGACCGTTTACAAACAGCTGTAGGCGCGTAACGGTCGCGTCTCGTCGGGGGCCGGAAACAATGGCAGCCTTCACATTCCTAGTACTTAGTAGCTGTCCATATTTCAAGCCAATGTCCCCCGTCCCTGCATGTGCCACAGACTGTGGTCCACGGTCACACGAGCTAAAAGTTCACCTCAGGTCGTTTGGGGAAAGATAAAACTGTGTGAAGGCCGAAAAAAAGGGGAAATTCTACGCTTGATTTTGTGTCCAGATTTTGTCCTGTTTTTCTCACACTGTGGTTCCTTGTGTGAAAAAAGTCACATTCCGATGTCAAAAATTAATTACAATGTATGTTCAATGTAGATGTTTTCACCTCTCGATTGACACAACAGTAGACGTTCTGTGAACCTGCCTTTCAAGGAAAATCCAGATTGAGAGAGATGCAATGTCACAGCACAAAGACCAATATACTCGAAACAAGTTTCCCCCCACAAAGCATTCGAATTCAGGTCTCCTGTGCGCTACAGCGGAGTGCCAAAGCGTTACACTCAGACGCTATTGTTCTGCATGATATTTTAAAATACAAAAAAGTAATACAGAGCAAAGGGAGGGGACTTACTAGTATTCCCATGCAGCATCGAATGCTGAAAGCTTTTGGATTGGAGTCCTTGGAGTTGGAGGGTTATCCTTGAGCGAGACACCTTAGCTGAAGCTCAAGCAGCAGGGCTCGCGTTGCAGTTACGAGCGATGCTGAAAGTGTCCAGGTGTATTATTGTTTGTTTTGCTCGAACAGCCTCAGGCCTCAATGCTTCTTGCACTATAGCAGCATGTCGAGTGGCTGGTCTCTACACGAGTTTCCCGATTGTTTCAGCAAAAACCAGGAACCAAACAGCCCAGAATATGGCGGGCTGTGAGAGTCATCCTTTTCAACATATTATCCTAGTCTATGGAAGCGCCAGTTTTTTTCTGGGTTTTATGTGTTTACCATTTTACTAGACACAAACAATTCACTACGATTGTTTTAAATTCAAAACTAGCAGGAGCAACCGCCTCTCAGTTGAGAAAAACAAAATGAACAAAATGTTTCTAGGCTCATGTAACCATGTATGACATTATCCTGGGTGAATTGTCTCTGCTTTTGTTCCTTCTTTCTTCCCTTTTTTATCCTCTAGCTGCCAGACTGGTTCTCCACCTTCAGAATGACCTCTTTTGTTGTTTGTTGTTGTTTAAAGGTAGATGTTTAACTTCCATCTATCGACATAATTTAGAAGGCAGGATTCCGACTCTACCTTTCAGGTCCAACCTGGACTGAGAGGGTCACAACATACCAGCAGAAAGACTGAGCTACTCGATTAAAATCTTCTCCCCACTCGGGAACCGAAGTCAAGTCTCCAGTGAGCGTACGATAGCGACGCGCCTGATCAGTACACAATAGACGCCGGGTCAATCCTCTTGTGTCCAGAAAGGTTTTTATCAATCCTTTATTAAACCCACAAACAAACAACAAAAGACACCTCCGCAATAGCGCCGTCGCCTAGGAATCTGACCCTTGAAATGTGTTCCACTCCCGCTTACGTATCCTGAAGATCAAATTCCGTATCCCGGAAGAGTCGTAATAATCTTCACCGTGTTTCCCAGAGTATTATTTTGTAATCAGCCAATTGCTTGCTCGGGAACTGAGTGCCTCATTTCAGACAGGCCAACGTTGTGCCTATCAGTCCGGTAGAGAACTGTACTTAAACAACAGTATTATCATTATCAACAACAACAACAACAACAACAACAACAACAGCAGCAGCAGAAGCAGCAGAAGCAGCAGAAGCAGCAGAAGCAGCAGCAGCAGCAGCAATAGAAACAACAACAGCAACAACGACAACAACGACGACGACGACGACAACAGAGACTATTACATTTAAAACAACAACAAATTTGACAACGATGTTAGCAACAAATATGCAACATCAACGATAACAAAATAAAGATAAATACACTAATTAAAGACTTCATAACTCAGATAAAGAAGCGAAGCAAATGGAAAACAACCATCACATCTTGTCTCTTGACAGTCTGCACCGGCGTCTACAGCCCAGTGATAGGGTTGGGGGCTCCCGTGGTCTAGAGGGTACGGTGTTCGCCTTTCTTTCAATAGGTCGTGGGTTCGAAAACTGACATGACATCGACGGAAAATTTACTTCTCTAGAAATGTTCTCCTTTTACCTCCTTCCCAGCTCTCTAACCATATTATTTTTCTGTCGTCTGCTTTCGTATCCACTTTCTGCCACCCCACCCCCTTTTTTTGCCCCTTCCTCTGGGCTCCTGACTCTCTGCTGCCTCTCTACTGCTACTCCTTGACTCCTTCTTACTGCTGTCTTTCAGCTGTACCCCTGATCTTAGGATAGGTAATATCTAGCACCTATCCTTCTCAGATAAGAGTGAAAAATCTCGGTGGTCATGTGTGCAAGTTGCGCACGTTAGAGATCTCTTGGTGGTCCAAAATCGATTCCGCCACCCGGGCCAAATTCTAAATAAATTCTTGCCAAACTAAAAATGTTTAATGTGTTCAGCGCACTCATATGGCCTTATGCAGTTGGGACCATCGTAAAAAATTTTACTCAAAAACTGATAAGGCTGTTCGGAAAAGACACGAGTTCAGTTCCCAAAAAGCGTGGTCTGTTTTAACCAGTATCTCTGCCTTTCCTGGATGCTGTATCACACTTAGCGCGGCTTGGTCCCGACAGACAGAATCGAAGCAGCCCGGCCCCCTCCCCCCTCACTTATCTTTATTAGACCTAAGCAAAACCTGGACAATCATCACAATCAAATCAGCCCGAAGGCCAGACAACTGCGCGTGGCAACTGGAACACAATGATGGTTTGGGGTTATGACGTTAAGAAACAGGCAAATTCGCGTCGCACAGTATTTAATCACAAAACCCGACTAACGAATCGTAGAAAAAGTTAGCGTTTGGCTAAATTAATGAGTGTGTGTCTATTTTAAGGTATCAGCAAAGTGGTTGCTATTTTGAGAGCGCAGAACGAAAGAGACAAACAGGATATAAGAAAAGAGGAAGGTTTTTTTACTGCTATTGTTTCTAATTGTTATATTTCTTTTTATTTTGTTATTGGTAAATAGGACAGGGTGAAGGGTGAGGGTTGGAAAAAGGGAACGACAACAAGGAAAAAAATGAAGACGAAAGATCAGAATGAATCATAATGATTATGGTATTACCATGATGTTCTTATTGTTGTTTTATCCTGTTCATGAAGAAGCCTATAAGGGCGAAACGTTGAACGTAGTTTATAATGTTGTAAAACTTCAAACGCTCAAGTCTCCATCAATTTTTTGTTGTTTCTTTCTTATCGTACTAACAACAACGACGACGACGACGACGATGATGATGATGAACACAAACCTGCAATCACAAAAAAGGAACGGAAGACAAGCATCGGTTCTTGCATCCAGGAGACCTGTTGCCTGCGAGAGGCTACTTGTACTTGCTGATGGTAAGGGGCTATGACGTCCTTAGACAGGCAACACGAAAACATGCAGGCCTCTGCAACCCGAGAAGGTCAATAGTGTGGTGACCTGGAACACTGTACCGGGCACCCCCCCTCTCTCCCTCCCTTCAGCCACAGGTCAATATCTCCCGATGACCTTTTGACGCTGGACAGTCACCTGTTTGTGGTGGGGACTGTATTGTTATCGTCGGCGAAGTTGTTGTCATCTTCTCTGTTCTTGGTACTGTTGTTGTTGTTGTTGTTGTTGTTGTTGTTGTTGTTGTTGTTGTTGTTGTTGGTTTTGCAGTCGCCCACATAGCTGTTTCTGTTGCTCCTGTTGTTAATCTTGATGTCATTGTAGTTTTGGGGTGTAGTATTGTTATCGTCATTTTCGTTGTTGTTGTTTTTGTCGTCTTTGTAGATGTTGTTGTTGTTTCATTCGTCGTTGTTGTTTTTTGATTGCAGGCCAATGTATTTTTGTTATTGCAGTAGGTTTTTTGGGGGTTGCTTCTGGGATCATTTCCTCGAATTTTTTTTTTTAATTTCGCGTCAGATTTCGAAAACATGTTGATTGTCGCTGTAAAAAAGTTTATTCCGATGTGCCTGGATCTAAAAAAAACGTACTCAAATTTCCTTTGACAGTCAAATACACACTTTGTTGTTCTGAAGTTAACGTGAGGACAATTTTCTGGCATCTCATTTTTTTTTTTTTTCCTCTACGTTTTAAAAATATAAGTTATGCATTCTTCCGGACCACTGGGTTTTTGTTTCACTGCCGAAGTAAAGTCTGGACCAATGGAATGTCGTCCACTTTTATCATTTAGCCATAGATGTCTGGATGGCTGAAGCGGCTATGTCTCTATTTCCTTGAGACGGATTATAATTAGGATTTCAGAGGAATGTGAAACTGTGACGATGGGAATGTAAAGGCGACTATCGACCGTTCACAGCTGACTCCCAGTCCCTGTTGCAACACATGTGTTCCATTCACGCATACCTACGAATACACCCACACACCCACTCATGTACACATACACACAAACACCTACACACAAACACACACACACACACACACACACACACACACACACACACTCACTCACTCTCACACACACACACCACCACCACCACCACCACCACACACACATACATACTCAAATACATAATAATTATATACACACGCACTAAAACACACATATGTGCACACACACACACACACACACACACACACACACACACACACACACACACACACACACACACACAAACGGTTTAGATCTAGATGCTCCTTTGGGTTTTTTCCATTACTCACGAAAAGGAAAGGGCCATAACTTTCATTTATGATATAATCATGTGATTTGATGAAGCTGACAATACCGACTGACCCATATCTGAATTAGGTTTACGTATAATTTTTTAAAAAGAAAGGTAATGGCTACCTGAATACCGGGGCCTCATTAAAGCCGAAGGTCACAGTTTTGTGTGGAATTAATGCGATTTACACACACACAAAAAAAAAGATCTGACAGTGGATTCATTAATAATTACTCTTCTAGCAGGACATGTACATGGTTTATTAATGAGAGGTGTTATTCATATGCGCACGCTATTATTTGAAGCAGCGATTCTATGATATGCTATACTTATGCTCCGTCTTTCAACACTGAGAATGAAAAAGTAAAAAAGGGAACGTAAACGCCTCTATCGCCTTTATCTTTCGTATAAAAGACACGTGACACGTTCTTCACTTCTAAGTAGGCTGTTGAACCGCTGCAGAAATTTGAAAATGATGAACAGCTGTGTATTTTAGTAATAATATAGCGAGAAAATTTGGCAGACTGGTTGGTTCTTTAACGCCAAAATATTATTATACAACGCACTTTTCTCATTCAATAATAGATTTTTTTGACTACTACCCTACATTATGTTTTTACTCTTCAGACCAAAACGTTGCCAAATACAGTGTAAGCCTCCTCCATCTCTCCTGTTTCGCTAATGCAGAGAAATCAAAGAAGGGCTATACGAGCAGTGGTTTGAAGACGTGGAAGAAATTGTGCTCGAAACAAAGTAAGGAATCCGGTTGAAACAGACATAGTGGCTGCACTGCTTTTGACCACTGGCTACATCGGATAAAAAAGTACTTTGAGACCAACGGTCGTTATGCTGAATAGGATGAATGTTTCTGTAAGTATACACAAAAGGTAATGTCGGTCAAATAAAAATTGTTGATTTCACACAACAAGAAAATTATTTCTCGGACACACCTTGCACATGACAATAAATATACACTTTGACTTTAAATAATTTTTTTTATAACAGCTTTCCATAATTCTTAAAATTACGAACTAGGAAAGCCGGGGGGGGGGGGCAAAGATGTCTAAAGATGTCTGCAAGACAAATGGAAACCCAAAGACACCTTCCTTTCCAACAACACTGATCGTTACTTTCACTAGTGAAATGCTCTCAGTCGAGCGCCCCTACTGAGTAGGCACCTTGTAAGCACTAGAGTGCATGTTGGTATTCAGGGTTGCTGACATTTCACCCTTCGAACGTGACGATTTCCCCATCTCCCAACACCGGCTTATGGGGCCATTTCATTGGTTACATCCGGTGCTTACTTTTGCTTCCATTCCATTGGCCCTGGCACGTAGTGTTAATAACCAATTATCCAGAACAGATTTCACTTAATTGTTCATTTTAATGTTTACAAAGTATTTGGCTTCCAAATTTTTGGATTATTCCCAGTGGGTACTGTCAGCACCTGGCTCAGATAGCAGCTTCCGTCGCTTTTCTCACAGATGATTCGGAGATTTGGTTGGGGGGGGGGATAGTTCATTTTTAGGGAGAGGGGGCAGAGGTTTATTCCTCTATCTGAAGGACTTTAACAGGACGGTAACCCTCTGGCGTGGGAGAGCCTAGCACCCAGCAGATCCAGTTGGAGAGCGGCAATCACAAGTTTAGGGACAACAAATCATATGAGGCTTCACGAATTAGAAACGCAGACGCCAAGAGAAGAGCTCACAAGCTTCGAACACCCACAATAATTAATGGAAATGAAGGACTTAAATGCTCAAATTTGACAGTCTTCTCTGCCAGAATTTGCTTTATTAGACAGGAGAAACCACGAGTCAACTTAATCCTTGTCTCTTATATTTTGTTGAAAAAGAAAAACAAATGTATTTTTAATTGAAAAAATAATGTTCTCTCTGCCGATACATTGGTCATCGTCAGACATTGACAGACGAACTGTTGTTACTACATTTACAGCGAGGTGGGGTCTGATAACACATCTTAAGGCCAGTGACAATGTTTCAGTGTCTCCTTTAAAAAACTATGCACCTGAACAGGAGCCGACGTTTGGTTGGGGGGGGGGGCAACTAATAAATTCTACCATTCTCTCTCTCTCTCTCTCTCTCTCTCTCTCTCTCTCTCTTTCTCTTTCTCTCTTTCTCTTTCTCTCTCTCTCTCTCTCTCACACACACACTCTCTCTCTCTCTCTCTCTCTTTCTCTCTCTCTATCACTCTCTCTCTCTCTTTCACTCACTCACGCATGTTTCCACCTTTCCTCGTTCCCCCCCTCCCCCTCTCTCTCTCTCTCTCTCTCTCTCTCTCTCTCTCTCTCTCTCTCTCTCTCTCTCTCTCTCTCTCTCTCTCTCTCTCTCTCTGCCTCCCTCTCTCTCTGCCTCCATCTCTCTCTCTCTCCCTCTCCTTTTTCCTCTGTCCCTCTCCTTTTTCCTATCATTCTTTTTATCTCTATTACTCTCTTAATCTTTCTTTCCCTCTTTCTCTCTTTCCTCTTCTCTCTCTCTCTGTTCATTGCTTCTGTCGGTCATATTTTTCCTTGCACTTCATGTGTTGATGTTCTTCTCCTCACTCAAAACAAACAGCAGCAGCCTTCAGCTTGGAAATTCAGTCCTAGTTAAGAGGTTCACAAGTTCTTTTTCTATCTTACTAAGACTGCTCTCTCTCTCTCTCTCTCTCTCTCTCTCTCTCTCTCTCTCTCTCTCTCTCTGAGTCCCAAACACTACGCCTCGTCTTCCACAGACTAAAATTTTACTGCAAAGGACGTAATAAAGACAACTTGCACTCAAAAACACTTCAATGTTGCTTTGCTTCTCGACTGATTTAGTATTTCTAACAGCACATTCATACTGCTTTAACGAATGGGACCATACGTCAAACGAAATCGACAGGTAGCAGACCTTTGTTTTGACCTAGTCCCTCTCACCATCGATGTAAGTTCAAGTTGTCATCCTTGTGTGGAAGGAATGCGTGGGTGTCAACTCTCCAGTCACTTCTTCCGCTTCCGGCTAGTAATGACATAATGACCCCCCGTCGTCCCACAGAAACGAGGGAAGGCTCCTTCGAACTCATTAGACCAATTTCATAACTCCCCTCGCAATCCTTTGGTACTGACTCCCCTAGTTAAGGCCAGCTCTCCCGCTAAATGTCACCGGAGCACTGTCGGGTAACAAAGACTATTACGTTTTCAGCTTACTGGTGACAGCAGTAGTAGCCCAATTTGTGAGAACGTACGTCGTACAGACAGAACGCCGGCGTCGAATCGGTGAGCTAGTAGTAGTAGTAGAAATGAAACCGTTTACCCTCGTGAGAATTCGAATGGGACATATACAACGTGCTCCGTAGAAATGGGTTGTGAAAAGGGGGAAACATTTAATTCAGGGAAAAGAGTGCTTTGGGAGTTGTTTTTAGTTTGGTTCTGGGTTGATGGGGGGTTTTTTTTTTGGGGGGGGGGTTGTTGTTTGTTTTTGGGGGGGCGGGGTTGTTTTGTTGTTGTTGTTTCTTTGTTGTTGTTGTTTTGTTGTTGTTATTTTGGGGGGGAGAGTCGGTTTGTTGTTGTTTTTTGTTGGGTTTTTTTGTCCATCTTCCGGTTTTATTTGTTGGGATTTTTATTTGTTGGAAGGTATGTAGAATGGATGGGGAGGCAAGTGGAAGAGTAACAAATAATATCTAATGTGTTATTTTAAGCTCAGTGGCAAGAACTGAGACTTTTTATATCGTTCTATTTTAAAATCCAATAAATAATCATATCTGTAAAAATAAATAAGGATTAAATCACTGTTTAAGAGACAAGGAACATACAACCTCAATCGTTGTGATGTTATTATTTCTAGGATATGGAGTTGTGAGAGCATCAAGTTTCCTGTGTGTAGGAGTAGAAGAAGTGGAGACTACCGGTAGACCCCACATTCTCATGAGCAAGTTCTGAACAAGGACGCAGTTTGGGGGGGGGGGTAATATTTTCCAACTCAGGAAAAGATGGTGATCTGTTTGATCAGTATGTATAGAAAAAAATAGAACAGACCATAGAAATATTTCCCTCGGGAAAAAATAATAAAGTAAAGAGAAAGGAAATAGAAACTGGAAACTAAAAGTTGCACGATATCTCACGAAGTATCGAGATTGTCAGACCATCTCAGAACTACGACAAGCGACTTTTTTAAATTTTCCTTTCAAAATTTTGAGCCACATTACTGAACAAAATATCCTGTGATGAAAAACAACAGTATAATAATATCTTTGCAAATGCAAACTCCGGCTTCACGTATTTTGATACGGTAATCGTCATTTCTGTCTTTTAGTATCCTGGAAAATATTAATATATTTGGCTACAACAAACCCTGCCTTATCGTATCTTATCTTATCTTATCGTATCTTATCTTATCTTTTTTTATCTTATCTTATCTTATTTTATTTTATCTTATCTTATCTTATCTCACAGCACCGTTAACGATTTCTCCTTCCCCCTCCTTTCCCCTCGCCCCACCCCCCACTCATTTCACACTTGAAAGTATGATCATCCAGCTCTCCTTAAAAAACACCACATACTCACCTTTTCCCACTGAGCATTCCCCCCTCCCTCCCCCAACTCCCCGCCGGCTCCCGTCTAATGTCCCCCAGTTCCATTCCAAAGTACATTCCCACCAATCTTTTACGCCTCTCTCTCCTCTCTCTCTCTCTCTCTCTCTCTCTCTCTCTTGCTCTCCGTCTCTCTCTCTCTTGCTCTCCGTCTCTCTCTCTCTATGTATCTATCTAGCTAGCTCTATCTATCTATCTATCTATCTATCTATCTATCTATCTATCTATCTATCTATCTATCTATCTCTATCTCTCTGTCTCTCTCTCCGTCTATCTCTCTGTCCCTCCATATTTCTCTGCCATTCTCTCAAAGGGCTCATTCTCTACCATCTCTCTCGCTCACCTTCTCCCTCTTCTCTCTTTATGTGTGTGTATATGTGTATGTGTGTGTGTGTGTGTGAGTGTCTGTGTGCGCGCGCGCGTGTTTGTGTCTGTGGCCATCTGCCAGACTGCCTGCCTTTGTCTCTCTCTCTCT
>NW_004797365.1:819407-821792 GCF_000002075.1 Aplysia californica
TCTCTCTTTTTCTCTCTCTCCCTCTCTTTCTCTCTCTCACTTTCTCTCTCTCTATCTCTTTCTCTGTCTCTCTCTCTCTCTCTCTGTATCCCTATCTTAATCCACATATTTATATATCTATATATCCATCCGTCCATCTACCTATCAATGGGACTGTATACAAATTTGGGTCTGTGTCTACTTATCACTTTGCATGCCTGTATATACTATGACTGTCCCAGAATCAAAGAGAAATTTTCTATAAAACAATAGATTTTGTCATGACTGAGACACTACTCACACAGAATTAGCTAAACATACCCTTTATTACTCACCGCATATCCAATGAACAGTGGAGTACTTTACTCATCGCTGCATCATAAGTTAATCAAAATAATAATCCTTACATTCGTGTAGAAATTGTGTCAAGCGACTAAAGCCAATTTCATCTCTGACATGCTCTACATGGTTTGTGTCATCGGTGATTTTTTTTCACCGCTATAATTATGTCGCTGCACTGGACCAAACAGATGGAAGTCTGAAGTGAGAAAGATGAAAACTATGATCAAAACCGCTTTCATTACGCTCTTGGAAGTCACCAGCAGGCCTAGACGCCATGTTGTCATCATGGGCATTTTGCCAGCATCGTTCCAACAATGTCGTGAGTACATCAGGGTCCTCTGTCTTGTCGTCTTCTGCCAGCTGTTTTGGAATCCATCAAGCTGATACTTTTCTGTATCCAAGATCTTTAAAGACAGTTCTGAGAACTTAGGACGATCAAGGTCAGGGAATCAGCAATGTCTTGTCACCATGAAATGGGTTTTTTCAGTGAGTTTAATATTGTTTTGTGTGCTGACAGACAGATGACAGCTTGTAATTTGCTCATCGTGTACATTTTTTTTAATTAATCGCTACCTCAGGATTACAAAGTTCTATCTGACATTTGTGGCCGCTTTGAGTGACTACGACCATGATGTTACAAATCAAATGGTCGCTTTCAAGCTCGAGGGGACGATCCCAAAAAATGTTGCTTTGAGACAATCGAATTTCTTGCCCTTTTTCAGTTTCTTTAAAAGACAAGGAGAGTTTTCTCTATAACCAAATAAATATACACACTAATGGAACCAAACGTCTCTTATATGTAGGGCAATGCCCACTTTTGGTGTAGGTCAAGATTTCCGGAAACCCCCGAAATCTGGGTTAGCCCGCTTGTTCTTACAAGCAACCAAATGCCCTTTCTGCTCTATCAAAATCGTGAGATTATTCTGAGTCATATTCAAGATATTCAAAGAACTGCATTCCAAAAAGGTTGAAATATTGTGAAACTCAAAGTTTTTGGCGTCAAATTAGTACAGAGCAGATAAAACTTTATAATTCTGGGCCGGATGGCTAAATTGCACCACTGGTAGACTTGTGACGTGCTTAAGCATTCTCACTATAATCACTTTCAAGTTCTGACTAAAAATCAGTGGAGTAATGCCTTTTGCGTGAAGAAACCGAATTGCAGCTCAAATATTATTATATCTGTTCTATATCTGACGCTTTATGGTGATGATTTCCTCTAATTTTCACAAACAAGATTGATGACTTTATCTGACATAGACCTACTTCAATAATAGAGGACATTTGAAAAAAAAATAATAAAGAACACCCACAGCTCCGTTTCTTTGCTGTATCTCTACTCTCTAACCAAAGACTTCGCTTTTTTTAAAATCGCAAAAAAGAACACCAAAACATTCAAACTAGGGGAAACTACCCATATACAACGCATTGTCATTTTTTTCTTTACAACAATTACGTCCCTTACTACTTCGTCATTCTTCACTTCCACTTCCGTATAAAAATTTGAGACAATAGTTACCCTCTTCTTTTCTTATCTATTTTAAAATAACATTTTTGATTCGCATGATAATATTGTAAGTACAGTTTCTGTCCTCAGGCGGCTTATTGACAGCTCACTGCTACCATAGGGGTAGATTTTGAGAAAATAAGGGGTTTTTTCCACCTGAAACCGTTGAACAGATTAACATCCTTTACGAAGTCATTGTGAATTGTTACATCTCAGAGAGGTCTAAAGCAGTGATAAACATTGACTGGATAATGTATCGAATTTCGTCCTGTGCGCGTCAAGGAATAGAGCCGGAGAACATTAAAGGAGACTACCCGTATTTCGATCTGGACAGGCCTTATTATGGAGAGCAAGAACTGCTTCACCACTACCCGAATCTGTACGACTTTAGGAGAGCTGCAGCTTTGTAAGTGTGTTGCCTTGTTTTGAGTCATTCTTTCATGGATACTCAAACTTACAATAACTCCTCCTCCCCCTTTTCAAAAAGCCCTCACCTCTATGTCTGTCTGTCTGTCTCTGTCTGTCTCTGCCCCTCTCTCTCTCTCTCTCTTTCTCTC
>NW_004797365.1:821892-825810 GCF_000002075.1 Aplysia californica
TGTGTGTGTGTGTGTGTGTGTGTGTGTGTGTGTGTGTGTGTGTGTGTGTGTTCTTTCTTATTTTGTTTTGTTTTTGGTTCGTTGCTTCCTTATGGGGTTGTAGGATGGTTGCTGAAAGTCGAGAGAGGGACGCTGTGTCCTCACGGAAGGCTCCGAATAAAAATGAACCACTCACAGCGTTATTGCAGCGATATCCTGAAGGACGATGTTACCTCTCATAGCTGCTTTTGAAGCCCGTTAATCATATTATTATTTATATGGTAGGTTTTTAACCAGTTCACTTCCAGGCCCAAAAAAGAGCAATGGAACAGGTGTTGGAGTAAAAGCGCATTCTTGTGTTTCATAAATCACAGTTGATAAACAATATATAAAAATTCATTGTAGACTACTTTTTTGTTTTGAGTTTCGATGTTTCAAGGGACGAGGGTAGCGTGAAGAGGGGTGAATGGTGGGAAGAGATGCATCAAACCATTAAAATAATGTACGTAGATGTTCGCTTCTAACTATAGTCCAACTCTTATGGAGGCCGACTCAGGCCAGTGAAGATGTGAGGCGTGCTTCGTTGGCTCTCAGTTAACAGATGTTTTAGAGAACTACAAGGCAGAACACTGCACATCACAATCGTTGTAGTATATAGGACTGCGACTGTGGGAAATGCATGGATTTATACTGCACACCTTTGTAGGCATTTATTGCCCTTAAAAAGAATAAACGATTGACTTTCGGAGTGAGTGTCATCTGTTTGCTTTTAGCTTTGGATTGGTATGTAAGGGGGGGGGGGTGGTTTGCATAAAGATAAACATTCAGAGTATTGACGTGCCGTGAAACAGCTTCATCTACATCTATCTATTCTCCCCCAGGAAGAGAAGGGAAAGGGGACAAACATAATAATATATTACAGACAAACTGTGCTGTTACCGCTCTATGCACCGTGGTGTGTGTATATGTGTGTGTGTATGTGTGTCTGTGTGTGTGTGTGTGTGTGTGTGTGTGTGTGTGTGTGTGTGTGTGTGTGTGTGTGTGTGTGTGTGTGTGTGTGTGTGTGCGCGTGCGCGCGCGCGCTCTTTCTCGTCTTCGTGAAGACAAAACTTTCTCTATAGATGTTGCCACTGCTGCGTCTGCTGATGGTGTTGCTCTCAAGTTTAGTAGTGATATTCCGGCCAGTGGCCAAGCAAACAAAATAATATTATACCTTCGAATTTTAACAATCCAAAATTTCCCATTCTATCTTAAAAACAAGTTTTCCAAAAGACTGAGAATTGTCTCATTGGTACAATTTTTAGTTTTTTATTCATAATCTTGATTACAAATTGATTGGAGCTCCTGTGGGTAATTCAGTAATAATGTTGATAATCATTTTATTAATAAATAAAATCTGTATAATGTGTAGGCTACCTACGCTCATGGCGTGCGCATAGCTTGTTTTGAGGTGAAAATATCGAGTTGGTAAAGAAACAAAAGAAAACTTTTGTTCTTCAACTTTGTTCTTCATTTATCCATTTATTATAAACCAATGTGGATGAAACCTAAATAAAGAGCTCTACTCGCCAGAAGTTCTTAAACTTTAACTAAACAAAAGGCTGGATAACGATTTGTTACGGGGTTTTTTTTACATTAATACATAGTCGGATTCGTCTTACGTAAGTTCCATAGAATGCCTGTCTGGGTAGTTTGAAGACCAGTCCACAGCCCCAACCGGCTCCTCGATAATAAAATTACTGCGTGATAGATGCTAGATAAGATCATGGAGATAGTTTTTGTTAAGAGAGCATTAAAGTAGGACTCGAGATTTGAATTTTTTTTTCAAGCACTTTGAAACAGTATGAGACGCCGATTTCAAACTTGCACGGGGGACTTTCGAACACGCCACTCACTCTTTGTGTTTCTCCCAAGTTGAGAACTTCTCATGAGCAGAGCTCTTACATCAAAATCAGTTCGTTATAAGCTAAACTTGATAAATAAATGGATGAAAAAGGGTGGGAAACGAAAGTTTCTCGAATTTTACTAGAATAATAATTTGGATCGTATTAGAAAACACGCAAATGCGTTTTTAATGAGCGCAGGGAAAAGTAATATATTATGATAATGTAAGCTAATATAATATTATTATAATCTGCTCTCTCATTTTACTGTGGTGATAAACGTTCTAAATGAAACATGTGCTTGATGAGGTGAGAATAAATAGTGTCCGGGGCGTCCATCGCCCACACAAAGTCTATGTGGTTATAGTGACCTATGCGCTGAACGTACTCTGCTTTGATCTGGGTCAGGAGCCATTCCACATCGCCGGGGGCCACCAGCACATCGCTCCCGCCATAATACACGCTGATGGGGAGTTGGAAGCCCTTCAGATCGTACGCCGGCGGTGTGGGCTGAAAAGTAGTTGAAGATTACGCGTAAGGATGGGATCACCGTGACTCTTAGCAGTCATGCTACACTTAATACGGGATGCCCATTGGCACGATCCGGTCGGGTCGGATCGGTTTGCTAGCCAGATTGAGGGAGCAAAGCGGCTATCGTTGCACAAAGCGATCAACCGACTCGTCGCTTCAGAAACAAACGTGTTTGTTTTCAGGTGACAAGTTGGGCGATCGACCCGACCGACCACACCCGACCCGATCCCATCCGCAATGGGCACCCAGTATAAGGCTAAAGTGATTATGTATGGCCTTTTAGTCCCTTTGCATGGGTACTTATATAGTTGGAGACCTTTTCTTGGAGGTCGTGTCTCGGCTCAATGTTGCGTGTTTGCATAGAGATGCAGAAGGAACGATTTTTATCCGAATTTCTTATGGTTTTAGAGGAAAACCGAGTGGGGCATGGAGACCAAGAGAACACAATCCCCAAAGACAAGTACAGTTACCGGACCCTCACATTTTGGAAGATCATTCTCTACTGAACTTAACCCTCGTTGTGAGGGTCAGAGCCTCTTTAATTAATGCACAGCCCAGTTTTCCGTTCAGCGATTTTTACGGTAAATGTTGCAGAAGAAAATGTTAGAAGATGAAGTGAACGTGATTAGTTGTTATCCACAAAAATGCACCGATCGACTTCAATAAGTGTATGTTGCATTCGAAGGCTTATTTTGTTGACACCTAATCGATGACGACAGGCAGACAGACAGACAGACAGACAGACAGACAGACAGACAGACAGACAGACAGACAGACAGACAGACAGACAGACAGACAGACGGCAGACACACTGAACAGACAGAGGGGGAAAGATAGAACAGGACAAATGACAAACAGAACATGAACCTTTTACTTTCTTTTTATCTACTCTCAGTTAAATAATGATGTCATGTTAGCTTTTGGTGGGATGACTGTGATTCGAATCCTCAAAAAGGCCGTTCTTGAACTCAGTTCGTTGGGGGCGTTTCCAATGGGCTTAGCTGAGCCCTATCAGAGACGGGTGGGTAGAGGTTAAATAAGGACGCACCACCTCTTAACAGTGTTTAAAAGGGCTATTAAGTCCATTACCAGTTATTTTCCCACACAGCTCTCAGTACAAGACTGTTTTGGATCTCATTTTATATTTATATATTTATTTATGCCTGTCTGACTCTTTTTTTCGACCATCTGTTTACCAAACGACACTCCTTTATTCCTATTCTCATGTCTTTTAGCATGTTCTTTTTGTTGACTTTTTGGATGCTTTTCTGTCTGTTTAACAGACTGCTTTTTTATTGTTGTTGCTACTGTTGTTGTTTTTGTTGTTATTGTTGTTGTTGTTATTGTTGTTGTTGTTGTTGTTGTTGTTGTTCTGACTGTGTTTCTCGGCCTCTGTGCTTTTTTATGCTCTTTGTGTCTTTGCTTTAAAATATGTTCTCTCTCCTCTCTTTCTTGTCTCTCTCTCTCTCCCTCCCTCTCTCTCTCTCTCTCTCTCTCTCTCTCTCTCTCTCTCTCTCTCTCTCTC
>NW_004797365.1:825910-827400 GCF_000002075.1 Aplysia californica
GCATTGGTAGAGTCACTAGGTTAGGGCGAAGTCTGAAAAAATGCAGATCAGATATCCATTGTGTGCACTAGTGCGTTGTTGACGACAGACCATCCGGGTCAGTTTGTGGTTCGACGCATTATTTTACGATAAAGAGAGCTACTTCTATTACTGAATGGGCGCTTTTTATTGGGGTATCATTGTAATGCTTTGGGGGGTTATTTCAAGGCTGCTCTTTTAAGTAATGAGGCAGAAATGAGGTGTATGCGTTTGTGTAAGTATGTGTGTGTTTCTGTGTGTATGTGTGTATGTGTGTGTGTGTGTGTGTGTGTATGTGTGTGTGTGTGAGTGTGTGTGTGTGTGTGTGTGTATGTGTGTGTGTGTGTGTGTGTGTGTGTGTGTGTGTGTATGTGTGTGTGTGTGTGTGTGTGTGTGTGTATGTGAAAGTATGCGTGCATGGGTGTATTTAAGTGTATGTATATTTGAGCACATACATATCTATATTGTACGAATACTTATGTATATAATAATATGTAATTTCATATATTTGAATGTACAAGCACGTATGTGTCTGCTTGCCTGTGTGTCTGTGTGTATAGGGGTGGGGGATGTGCTTGAATCACGTGCTTGAGATGTCTATCGGCGTATGACCAAAGGAAAAAAGACTAGCAAAAAGAGGGGATACAGCTCTTAGTCCACAGGAGACTGATGAGTAGCTAGGGATGAGCAGTAATCAGATTTTTTTACAGACTGGGAATGAAGGGGGGTGTCATTAGTTTAGTTGAGAGTGAGAGCACATTGGGCAGCCTTCTGACCATCTCTGTTCGTGTTCGAATTCCCAAAAAGACAATGCCACGAAAAGGTTGTTGACACTTCTTACTCCCATATTGAAGACGCATGATAAATCTTATTTCTTGCCTTCTACTACTACTACTACTACTACTACTACTACTACTACTACTACTACTACTACTTCTACTACTTCTTCTACTACTACTACTACTACTAAATGCTTTGGTCGTAAATATAAAGTAACCGACATTCAAAAAAATATATGCGAGTATTTTGGGTTTTACCTGTCCGTAACGTTTGCGATTTGCTTCTGGCGATCCTTCATCGTAGTTTTCAAAGACTCCATTCTTGACGGTCTACAATAAAAATAAAAAGCAAGAGAAATTCACAACGAACAGATGAACGTGGATAAAAACCGAGCTGCATCATTTTATTTCAAAGGTTGTTGTTAGAGATGCGGTGTACGATTATCCCGTACACAAAGCACCAGCGCATGCGGTGTAGCAGTTTATATGTCGCTCTGCCGTAGCATGCAGAAGCCCTGAGTTCGATTCCTTGTGGGGAGAACTTTTTATGGAGTGTCTCTGTCTTTCTGCTGGGACAATATTATATCATTCTCGGTGGCCCTGTTAGGTAGGGTCGGGGCCCACCTCCTAAATTATTTAAATTGTGTCGATGGGAGCTCAAAACACATCCATGTAAGATACAGGGTGATCCAA
>NW_004797365.1:827500-829487 GCF_000002075.1 Aplysia californica
CCCCCCCCCCCAAAAAAAAAGCCTGTACAACTTGTTTTGTAAATATCTTCCTCCGTACTGAAGTTTTGCGTTTCAGGTTTGAACATAACATTTGGAAGCCAAAATGAATTTGTTTGTTATTCATTTTAGATAAGTCCATTCAATGATTTTGCTCTATATGGAGCATTAAAAAAACAACCCATTTTCAACCTTATCGACATTTTCATAGCATGACGCACCAGTTCGCATTAGGCCTACCACTAAAAGTTGCAACAATGGCGCCATATTGCAAGCTATTACAGTCTAACAAGGCAGCAGAAGTCTGCAGATATTATTCTTCCCAAACTTCGTTTGCCTGCTGAGATCATGGTTACGTTTAGCAAAGAGCAGAGAGCTTTTTGTAGTGAACATTACCTCTCAACATACTCAGCAACTTTGACATTTCGTAAGTTCTGTGCACGGCATGGAGAAAATGCTAAGGTGCTCTTAAGTCCTTTGGCATCAAGAGAAGAGAAGTTCTGTCAGTTTGGATATCTAGCAAATCAGAACTAAAATTTCCTTTAAAATAACCACTTCAGGTCGAACACGGACCTTAAACGTCACCACGTGCAGATTCCAGTAGTCGAGTCCCATGAGACATCTGTCCGTAGGACTTTCTTACACCTCAACAGTCTGCAATCTCATGGCATATATCATATCTTAATCTACGACTGTACCATTTTCTTCTTCACTAGGCATGGATCAGAGCATGGCAATGTGTTCATGATTCCTCCATTATCTTGAAATTCGGCACCATTTCCTCGAAGACATTAATTGGTTTAGTGCCAAGCCCATTTTCACCCTGCAGGATAATATGTTAACTCCAAAAATTCTGTCTATTGGGCACCCCACTCCCTATTATCTCTAGAAGCCACTTCCTACTGAATATGCACAGTGCATGTGACTTTAGACACTCATGGTTTAGCAGGTCCTTGTGTTTGGGCGCCATTAAACATTTCGAACGACATGTAAAAATGTGTCGAGTCCAAAAGAGGGCACGTATAGCATTGCTTCTAGGAATTTCAAAATGGGTTCGTTAGATTTTTTTTAACTCTGTAAAAGAAATTAAATATTTTTAATGCCACAGGGGAGGAAAATTAAATGTCAAAGAGAAAGTAAAGAAAAAGATCAACCAATCTTTTCACAACTTCCTTTACAAGATTTTTAAAAATTGGTGAACTCTGCGTTTTTGGGTGCTTTTTTTTTACTTTAAGCAATTTCCGTTTTCATAATAAGTTTCTTTTTCGTCGATTTTATGTCAAACAAATTCCTTTTTAATGAATTGTCTGTTCCAAATTACAGCATTCTAGGATAATTTTTGTGTAAGACTTTCAGAAAACGTTGCACAGTTTGTTTGTTTGTTTGTTTTTTTGGTGTTTTTTGTTTGTTTTTTGTTTTTTGTTTTTGGGGGGGTGGGGGGTGGATCACCCTGTATTTTACAAACAAAACACACTCAGGTGAACTTGATTGAGCATTATTTTCTGGTTTGAAGATCGAGTCAGCTCTCTAAACAATTGACAATAATACAACAATCTTCGTTATAGGGCTTCATGTGAGTATGCGTTTGTGTGCGTGTGTGTGCTTGTGTCTGTGTTCGTGAATGTATTTGTGTTTGTGTGTGTATTTGTATGTGAGAGTGCGTGTTTGTGTGCCTGTGTATGTGAGTGTTTGTGTAATTGTGTGTATGTAAATGTGAGTGTGTGTGTGTGTGTGTGTGTGTGTGTGTGTGTGTGTGTGTGTGTTATTGAAAGAGGCCAGACACCCAGACCGGCTGACAAACGGACACTGAAAAAAATCATGCAAAAAGGAAATAAAAATGAAAGTGAAGATAAGAAAAGGCATGAATGAAATGAGAGGAGTGGAAAGAAAGAGAGAGTGAGAGAGAGAGAGAGAGTGAGAGAGAGAGAGAGAGAAAGAGAGTGTGACAGAGAGAGAGAGAGAGAGAGAGAGATGGGGTGAGCGGGGAGAA
>NW_004797365.1:831236-833588 GCF_000002075.1 Aplysia californica
AAGAAGAAGAAGAAGAAGAAGAAGAAGAAGAAGAAGAAGAAGAAGAAGAAGAAGAAGAAGAAGAAGAAGAAGAAGAAGAAGAAGAAGAAATGAGATTAAATAATGACAACGTTATCAGAATAAAGGATCTTACAGTGTTGAAAGCTCGTACGTCATCTCCGAACATTTTGAACAACTTGTCTCTACAGAAAGCGAGCCCTTCTGTTTTACAGATGATTTCCACGATTGCTATATTTGTAAACAAACCAACGTCTGTAGATCCATGAAAGACCCCATTGAAAAAAGTCTGTGGACAGAATCATATCAAAGTGTAAGTTTAGTGTTTCATGGCAACGATAACAGTGGTATATTCTGCACTTCTGAACAAAGAAAAAAAATAATAGAAAGTGTAGGAATCATAAGAGTGCGGGAAAGAACTGTTGACAAAAAGACTGACTGATAAAAATAGAGTCAGAGACTGACATACAGATACATAGAGGATACAGATACAACAATGCCTGCTTGCGTGTTTGTGGTTAGAGGTATTCTCTCTCTCTCTCTCTCTCTCTCTCTCTCTTTTTTTTTTTTCACTTCCTCTCTTTGTTTCTCTTTCTCTCCTTGTTTCTCTCTTTTTCTCTCTGGCCCTCCCTCTCCCACTTGCTCTCCACGTGTAATACCAGTCTAAATGTCTATATATGTTTTTTTCTGTCTCATCGTCCGTCTGTCTGTACATGTTTATGTTTGATTGTGTGTGTGTGTGTGTGTGTGTGTGTGTGTTTGAATGCATGTGTGCGTTTGTGTTTACTTTCGTGTTTGTGTAATACTTTTTTCTTTTTTTCTTGCAGTCTAAATGCAGTATCAATACTACTATAACTAATAAACAGAATTCTCGTGCATCAGAGAAAGAAGTACCTTGAAAATTTCTCTGATCTTCACAATTTTTTGCGTGAACCCAGTAGTTTGTTGCAGTCTGGCGGCTGGTGACAAAGCATAGAAGTGGCGGACCTTAGATGTAATGTACTTATCCCGTGAGCCATGTATGAGCATTGTGCTGCAGCCTTGTGAGTGGCCCACGTAGAACAGTTGTTTCCTGTTTGTCACCTTCAGTACGTAGTCGATCATGGCAGGAATGTCATACCGGGCCATCTCGTCAAAACTAGATTGGTGTGTCAGAAAGAAAATAATTTTTTATATACATAGATAAATATAAATGTGGGGGTGGGGGTGACGCATCACAATGACAAAGATAACAACGACAACCACAGCAATAACAACAACAACCAGCTTGAGGGTTGGGGAGAGGGGGGAAAGGGGGGGGGGGGCAGAACAACTAACCTCCATCTCCAAAAATCGGAATGCGATGGCGATAGATGTTTGTGCTGCTTGGAGTAGGAGTTTCCCCTCATGTTCCCCAGCCAGACGTCCGCCCCGGCATCAGCCAACAGAAACGCCAGGCTCTGATTAGCCGGACTGACCAGGTAGTCTGTGGAAGCCCCGCACAGGCCATGCTGAAGAAGCACCACGGGTCGTACGTCTGTTGGACAAAAGACAAGACCAGAACAGTCACAGACATTCCATCTATGCTTGGAGAAAATATGGTATAGGTTTCACGCCCCTATCAACACTATTAGGTTATTTAAGAGGCGGGACTTCCGAGTTCAACGTCTGTTTCCGAAAGGAGAGAGCCAAATAGGAAATTCGTGTACAGTGCCTTTCCCAAAGACAAAACGTCAGACCCAGCTGAGGCACAAATCCCTGAACCCGCAATCTGGCGATTTTGTGTCCGGTACCCTAGCTACTAAGCTACCCACGCCACTCCATCTATGCTTGGGATATCATAATATACTTACTATGACCATGTGGCACTTTTTTTGGGGGGGGAGGGGGTCTTTTCATGAGTTAACATGGTTAACTTCCATGTTGAAAGTAATATTTCAAACCATTAATTTATTGTGCAATGCATATTTTTCAAGATGGCGCCAACGTCACGTGACCGCATTGACACAAACATTACATAAATGATAAAGTATCGTTTGTAGACTTCTGAACTTTTTCGGAAATTTGTTGATTCCAGTCTTGTTCTTTTTCCAAGCGATATTGAGATTTTTGTGATGTACCTTATTTTCCATGTCTTTTGCTCTTGGGAATTGGGAGGGGGGGTGGATGTAAGGCGTTTTTTGTTATATTATGACCTTGGTGGATGGGAAGTGTTACGGTCACACGCACTTGGCCAGACCATTGATAATTTATTCATAGCTAGATTGATGTCAATCATATCAATGGTGCACCCGTCACTGTGCTGTTTTCCTAATGCTGCCACTGATGATGATGATGATGATGATGATGATGATGATGATGATGATGATGATGATG
>NW_004797365.1:834899-840705 GCF_000002075.1 Aplysia californica
TTCTTCTTCTTCTTCTTCTTCTTCTTCTTCTTCTTCTTCTACTTCTTCTTCTTCTTCTTCTTCTGTTGCTGCTGCTGTTGTTGCTGCTTCTGCTGCTCTCATCTTCTGTCTTATCTTCATTGTGAATACTATTCTTTAGATAAAAGTCTAGCTGTTGAAACAACCATATTTTGGAGAATTCTTCAAGGCTGTTGAACATCCGGTGATAAACCTCGATAACTGCTAAATTTTTCAAGCAACAGATTTGTATGACCCGATGAGGTCACGTGCTCGACCTGCTCGCTCAATCACGGAAAACTCTTCATCAACCTGGCCGTCTGGCCTTAAAATATTCTAGGCCATGAAATCAACCCATAAACGTCTACTTTTTTCTTCTTTGTTCACAACAAGAAAAGGGAATTCAAAGCACTCAAACACAGTGAGAAAGCCAAAAGACTCATTTTGTTATCCATTTCTCACAAAGCTTGGAGCAACTACTGAGAGAGACTGACAAAAATAACACTAAATCGTGTTGTGAAAGCGTTCCAAGCAATAAGAAAAGACATAGTTGATTAATGAAGGCAAAATACTTCATACAGATGATCCCCAGATTCCAACACAGGAACTGAAGTCCCACGAAGTCGACCAAGAGAAGTAATAAAATCCCTCACCCTTGACGGTCAATGTCCAACGATGATCAATACATCCGCAGAGGAGAATATTTCTCCAGCGAAAGAGGAGAATTTGAAGAATTAAAGGCCAAGAAGATTACTTCTGGCTTCTGCATTGGCCGATGCGACAAATTCCCCGTAGAAACGTTTGCCACATAATTTTGATCATTACTATAATCTAAAGCTTCATTTTCACTTGTAATTGTAGGTGCGCCCAGCTCACGGACTTCTCTCTTGATTTCAACATTTCTCATTCGTGAAGCCTCATATGAATTGCTGTCCACTGTGACCGCTGCTCCCCAGCTGTGTCTGCCAGGAGTTAGGCTCTCCCACGTCGAAGTATGTTTTATGTTCGAATCCTTCAGAGCCATTTCCAGGTGCCCCAACCTTACGCTTACCTGAAGACAATTCAAAATAGAATACAGTGGAACTCGGATTTAACGAGCTCGGATTCAACGAGAACTCGAATTCAACAAGATGAGATAGATTCCCCGTTTGTTTGTTTTCTTCTTTAAAATCAATTTTTTTTAATAACCCGGATTCAACGAGCACTAAAATCAGCGAGCTCGGATTCAACGAGGTCACTGCCAGGGTGAACTGCCCCCGCAGACTTGGCTTCGCTCATTTTTCTCCAAGAACGAACTTTACCTATTCCCGGAAACCACCCATTGCAACTGCATTGTGAACCAGTATTCACTTAGCCGATTGCATGCGACCAAACAGCGGCCTTTTTTTCATACAAACACATGCGTTGTTGGCTCGCGCACGAGTCTACTCTGGCGTGTGTCGGGGTCGGATGGGCGGCCTGCACACGTGTGACTGTGTGTGCGTGTCGGGGAGGGGGAGGGGGGCGCACTAGCGATCTGGGTGTTGAACGTCACAGATACAAACGCGTCACAGTCTTTTTTTCCCTCGTCAACTGATCATTATTACAATGATAAACTAGTCTTGACGTAGATCTTCGTAATGAATTGTGCGCTTGTCTATGAAATCAAAAGTTGCCGTTATGCTAGGATCTACACAGCAGCACAACTTTGTGGTAAACAATCGAAATGACACAGGAATGCATTTGAATGAATCGGTCTTTTTTTTTTTTTTACACAACTCATAATATGCAGGCATTTCAGGCACTATTTGTGACTTCTCTTTATACATTACTTGCTCATTGCCTGTAATTATCTACACAAAACCTCATGTTTGCTATAACGAACACTCGGATTCAACGAGATTTTAGGTCAGGCCCGGCGACCTCGTTGAATCCGAGTTCCACTGTACTGCCTTTGGGATTCTGAAGTCAGTCATTTTAGCAACATGGCCACCCCAGCGATGTTGAGTCATTTTGATCGTAGACAACAGACTCTCGACATTTGACACTTGAGAATTTCTGTGTCTGGAATTTCGTCTTGCCATTTGATACCAAGGGTTCTTCTTATGCATTTCAAAGTGAAGTTTACTATAAAAAGGAAGAGAATAGTAAACCAGAGAACCAACTGATGACATACTCTAATATAATAATAGTCTTTGAGTTTTATTTGACCAGTATCCAGCACTTTTTTAAAGAATCACAGTACTCAAATAAAGCCCTGTAGTGTGTAAATGCGGTAGACCCTAACATGTAGTAACAAACACAAATCAAAACGACTGGTAATATTTTCAAAAACGTTCATAATGCAGAGAAAGCAAAGTTAGCAGAGGTGCTAATATTTGTATTTTAAAATACAACAGCAACAACAAATGACATACCATTGGCTGTAACAAAGCGACATCAGCGGCAATTATAAGAATGACTATCACTTGTCATTAACGATCTTAAAGAGAACGAATGACCGGGGGAGAAGAAGGGTAGGGATGACGGAGGGGTAATAAAAGAGAAGAAGGGGGATGATGATGATGAGGAGGAGGAGGAGGAGGAAGAGCAGGAGGAGGATAAGAGAGGGGAAGGAGAAGAAGGAATCATAATTAATTGTAGTAGTGTTTTATTTTTGCAACTCTAACCCGAAACGGATTCTCATATAAAAGTGTGTTGTTGTTTTTTTTACCGGAAAGAAAACCAGCATCAACGTTACTTACTGCATTCATGTAAACTTCAGGCTCAAATACTGGGTTGTCCTTTTTCCGAGAGTTCATATTTTGTCTTAGTAAAGAAGCTACCTTCGTCCAGTACCCATGTTCGGAGGTCTTTTCTTCCACAAATTTGAGGGAGTCTGCTGTGCTTGAAACAGCTGCTGAAGGGAAAATCGTAACTGCCAACAAAAGAACACAGAGGAGAATTCCATAACTTGCGAAAAAGCGAGTATCAGAAGATGGATACATCATGAAGAGAAATGTTCTAGTGTTGATTGTTGACGTAAACCACTGTCACACATGTGGCCAGACTCTGATCAGAATGTTATTGTTTCTTATTCCCTTCCGATACCAAACATTTATTTCTTCATCTGTCTGTTGTGACATCAGCTGACGACCACGGTCATAATCCAGCCGTGCACAATTAGTGTCGGAAGAAATTTCTCGCTACCCAGCCTCGGGCGGAGGCTCTAACTGCCGACACATTGGGGTCATACATTATCTCGTTACTGGATTAATATTCATGCCATGAGTACGATGTACCCTCGTTACAAGACGAACAATAGAAAGTGAAGTTGGGGGGGGGCTGGTGGGGTTAGAGGATTTAGGGAGGAGGGATGGTCGTGTTGAGCGATTATCCCAGATATTGTATAGGATAGCGTAAATGATTTTTGTTGTGACGTCAAACTGTTTTATAGGACACAAAATATCAGAATATTCGACCAGATGGCTGGAAAGAAACAAACACATTTTTTAAAACAAAGTTAACAGAGGCAGTAGCATAGCTCCACAAAGCGTCCTCCACACATCTATTTTGATTTCCTTTCGTTTTCGATATTATTGAAATGAAATGTTGCGTTCACTGAACTGTTTCTGAATCAGGATTGTTTGGGGTCTAATTGTTACTTTCACACCCCTCCAGTCCATTGTTGTTCTTGTCGTTATTGCTCTTGTTCTTCATTTAACTGTTGGGGAAGTTCTACGCCTGATCACATGTTATTCTTTTTATCCAGGTCATTTCGGCGGTGGGACACACACTGAGCAGAGAGGAAAATCCCCAGCAAGACCAGAATTCTTTTTAATCCTCACTGAGATACAAACCTCGAACTTCCGCGGAACAGATTAAGTTAGAATCCTGTTTCAACACAGCGGTTGTCGCATCGGCATCCGAACGTTTACTCAGTATTCACGATTCTTTACCAACTTCACATCACATACACAGCACAGCTACCCCCTTCGAAAAAAAAATATTTAAAAATCGCCTTTTCCCACATATCCCAAACTGTTTAACACGCTTGCTTCCCCTCCCCCAACTTAGAACATTATAATATAATGAAACTACATTTTGTACAACTGTTTGGTCTTCTGAACAGAGCAAGTTTACTTGCTGTCTTTCATGTCTCCATTCAAAGCCATGAAAATGAAACATTATTTGTAAAGGCAAAAAAAAAGTGAAAGAAGAGAGCTAAAACATTTCTTGGCATTAACTTTAATTGTACCTATCCTACACATCTGCGTGTATTATGTACTCGTTTTCTCCCCGCACCCCCCCCCCCCCCCTCTCTCTCTCTCCCTCTCTCTCTCTCTCTCTCTGTCCCTCTCTTTCTGTGTGTGTGTGTCCTTGTTTGTATGCGCATGTGTGCCGGAGTTTGTAAGTATGTGTATGTGCATGTGTGTTGCAAGTGTGTGTGTGTATGTATGTGTGTGTGTGTGTGTGTGTGTGTGTGTGTGTGTGCGTGCGCACGTGTGTGTGTGTGTGTGTGTGTGTGTGTGTGTGTGTGTGTGTGTGTGTGTGTGTGTGTACGTGTGTTTGTGCACATCTTGCGTTTTAGTTTTATTGTTGTTTCGGTTTTATTTGTTGTTGGGGGGGGGGGGTTGTTTTGTTTTTTGGTTTTGAGGTTGTTGGGGGTTTTTTTGTTTTTTGTTTTACGGCACTCGCAACTGCTTAATGTCACACTAACTTCATGATTAAGCAGTGACGGTTAGGTAGGAATTATTAATTAATTTTGAATTTTGCCAGGGTGCCATGGTGGCAGAAGCCTACTCTTATCGATTTTGGTATCTTTGGGAATCTTTTTTTTTCTTTTTGGTTAGTGTTTTACGGCGCTCGCAACTGCATAAGATCTTATGAGCGCGCAGGACACATTAAACTTTTTCAGTGTGTAGGAAATTTTGAATCAGTAAGGAGCCAAGGAGTAGCAGTAGAAGAAAGACTGCAAAAAGAGTTAGGAGCCCAGAGGAGGGGGCAAAGGATGTGAGGAGGCGGGGCTAGAAAGTATAGACGAAAGCAGACGACAGAACATTGCTAAAAAGCAGGAAAGGAGGGGAAAGGAAACGATTTTAGAGAAGAAAATGTTTCTGTCGCTAACCGGATTCGAACCCGGAATCTTTGAATGAGAGGTGAATACCTCTCTAGGCCACGAGAGCCCCCTTGGAATCTTAAACGTGTGCAATTTGCACATGGGACCTCCGAGATTTTTTCGCCCTCATGCGAGAGGGCTAGGTGCTTGATCTTACCTTCGCTAAGATTAAAGGTGTGGCTGAAAGACAGCAATGAGGAGAAGGTGCCAAGGAGCAGCAGAAAGGCGTAGAGAGAGTTAGAGGGCAAAACAGGGGGGGGGAGGGAGGGCAGAAAGAGGCGACGAAAGCAGACGACAAAATATGATTAGAGAAGGAAAGGAGGAGTAAGAGAAGAAAATTGTCCTGGGGCTGTCAGGCTTCGAACCCGGGACCAATTTAAAGAGGCGAACGCTGTACCTCAAGACCACGACAGAAACACATACGCGCGTGTCTGTTACCCGACACTTTTTTGAGAGTGGAGTCATGCAGAAACCAGAATGTCGACAACTTTTCCCCCCAATATCATTCCATCAACGCTGGCCAGAGAGCATGATCAAAATAATCTTGGGTCGAGGCCCTCTGCAAGAACTTGAACCATCTCTCCATAGAGCATGAGTCCTCGAAATACAAAAAACAAGTGCAATAAAATAAATAAAAGATGAATTACCATTACAGTGTACTACCGTCATACATCTAACTACATGTTACATTCTAGTTCTAGACATTGTTATCACCTGTCACTGCTACTCGCC
>NW_004797365.1:840805-868305 GCF_000002075.1 Aplysia californica
AGAATGAAAATAAAAGCACGAGCTCCTCCCTCACCAACCCAAAGATCCTAAAACTATACACCGCCCCATTTACTATGCCCTTGACTATCTTCAGTCTGTGATAGCTTAATTAATTGTGCACGCCCACTTTTTAGCCCCGCGAGCCGCCCCTGATGGAAGGGTGTGTGAACATGTGTCTATACCTGTACGCGTGCTTGTGCGTTTGTGCGTTTGTGTGTATGTGTGTGTGTGTGTGTGAGTGTTTGTGTTTTTTTTAGTCGTGTACATGTGTATGGGTGTGTGTGCGTGTGTGTATGTGTGTGTGTGTGTGTGTGTGTGTGTGTGTGTGTGTGTGTGTACATAATGAATATTAGTTTTCATACACACACACAGACACACACACACACACACACACACACACACACACACACACACACACACACACACACACACACATACACACACACACAAGGTTGCATTCATTGATTAGAGCAATCAACTAAAAATGTATAATAGGGAGTTATTTGTCCATATCTTGTACTCACACAATCACACTTAAACACCCCCTCCCCAACCCCAAGGTCTCAATTAATGCACATTGACCCTCCCCCCTCCCCTCTCCACACACACACAAATCTCTTTTTTCCCCTCTGCAGACAATTCAATGACAAAAGACCAAGACTGAAATATTTATTTTGCTGGCCCTCATTAAATCATAAAATTATAAATTAATCCGTACAGACCTGATTGAGGGGCTCTCGTGGCCTAGAGGTTAAGGAGTTCGCCTTTCTTTCAAAGGTCCCGGGTTCGAATCCGGGTAGAGACCGAAAATGTTCTTCTCTAAAATTGTTTCCTTTCACCTCCTTTCCTGCTCTTTAAAAATGTTCTGTCGTCTGCTTTTGTCTCCACTTTCTGCCCCCCACTCCCTCACCTCCTTTTCCCCCTCCTCTGGGCTCCTAACTCTTTGTGCAGCCTTTCTACTGCTACTCCATGGCTCCTTCACTGCTGCCTTTCAGCCACACCCCTCATCTTCTCGGACAAGGGCGAAAAATATCAGCGTTCCCGTGTTCAAGTTGTGCACGTTAAAGATCCATTGGTGGTCTAAAATCGATAAGAGTGGGCTCGGCCGCAACCTGGGCAAAATTCAAAATTTCCTACCAACTAAAAAATATTTAATGTGTCCAGCGCGTTCATAATATGACCTTCTAAATACATGTATGCAGTGTGCGAGCGCCGTAGACCACTTACCAAAAAAAAGGGGAAAAAAAGACCTGATTGGTCATTTTATTATGTCGTCGCCTGCCGCTGATCCAAAGGGAAGCAAACTGTCCCGAGAACAAAATGAACGCTGTCAAGGAGCATGGTTATCCCCGTCCATTTTCTACACCTTTCTTTTTCTTCTATTCAGAACTTGCCTTTCCCTCCATCGGTAAACTTTTCTTCGCATTGCAGTCGCATGATACACAGTAAACGGAGTAAGGAAACGAGGATGACTTCTATAGAGCTCAATAATGCTTCAACGACAATGTTTCGGTTTTGAAAAAGAGAAAAAAGAACAACGAGACAACAGTAAAGATTGATTTATTGCCACAAACGTCTTTGAAAATGCTCACACGTCTAAGTTCTATCTACAATTTTTTTTAAAATTTAAGACTGAAAACTAAAAGACAAAGAAAAATTCAGTTTCTCATTTTACATCCCTCCTTACTAATTTATATATTTGTTGTTTGTTTCCTTTACTGTTTTTACAAAGTGCTGGTGACCTATATGAGGATGAAATGGTGCAGTAGTGGAGATAGGGTAGATAAGTCTCTTGAGTATCAGAATGTGGTTCAAATCTTGTGTTATCTGAGATCATCTTTTAGGGTTTTACATCAAACCTGCTGTCAGTGTCAGTGAGCAAAAATCTTCAAGGAGCAAGAGTTTTAAACTCACTTTTTACACCCGCAAGAATGAGTAGACAAAAAAGTAACTTGAACTTTCAGGCAAAGTAGTCCTTCGAAAGTGCATGAAGGCCTATCCACTCTTGGATAACCCTTACACTTTGTATCATGACTCTTTTTGTATATCTCAAACTTCACTAGAACAATCAAAATTACATAATTGTTGTTGTTTTTTACACATAAAGAAAAAAAATCTACACATCATCAGTTATCTTTTAAAATACCACAGCAATCATCACCAACATTTCCAGCACCAAAACTAAATTGAACAGCAGCAGTGGCATCACAGCTTCACAGTAACTACACAATAGTTTACATAGGAACAATATATCAGTGGAGAAAACTCTTCTAACAAAATTGCAGTAACATGTGTAACTAGATCTATTTGTTTAATTTTTTTTATTTTAAAGGATTAGAAAAAAAGTATTTAAAATTAATAATAATAATAAAAGCCTAATAATAATAATAATAACAACAATAGTAATAATAATAATTATTATAACAATAATAATAATAATAATAATAACAATAATAATAATAATAATAATAATAATAATAATAATAATAAATAAGATCTCGAAGAAGAACAAGAACAAGAAGGAGGAGAAGAATGCAAAGAAGAAGAAGACAAAATAATATTTGTGATACAGTCTAGCACGCACAAAGCGAAATCGGCGGGAAACTTTGGGTCCTGTACAAATTTTGCTATATGTGCTTTGAATACAAAGAATATATATGTATAAGAAAAAATTAAGGATCACAATATGTGTGTTTCATTATGTGTGCTCACTATGTGCCTGCTAGACTGTAACAATAAAACTGATAAAAACAATAATTAAAAAAATTATAATAATAGAAATAATAATAATTCAACAATACATATAATAACACATTATGACAATGTTCATATTGCCAACATGATGGTGCTGATGCATAGTTTTGTTTCCATAGTGTCGTTATTATTATTATTTTACCATATTCCTCACCAAACCCACAGGGCAAAAAGTTGAATTTATAACTTATTTTATATAGTGCAATAAATATTGAAATACTCCAGTCTCCATCAATGTTTTGCTTCTTTTTTATCATCGTGCTTACAACAATAATGAAGATGATAATGATGATGACGATGATGATGGTGATGATGATGATGATGATGATGATGATGATGATGATGATGATGATGATGATGATTTTTCGTTTCCTTAATGGGCCTGACGGACTTCACGAAGAAATCTTCGAGCGAGAGCGAAGCTCTTTTTCGGCTCCATTGTCAATATGCTTAGCGGCACTTCCACTCGTCCAAATAACTCCATTCGAATTGCCATTGTTCCTGGACATTCAAACATGTTTCATATCCTCCTTTTCAAGGCCGCATCTTCGGCAACGTGGGCTGAGCTTTTCATTTACAAAGTTCTTATACCATCTTAAACTCCAATGATGGTCCGACCGCAGTCTCGCTAGCTCAACCTGGTTCCAGCGACATGTGATAAATTTTTTTTCCCGCTTATAGGAGTACCCAGAATACACATCTTCCAGGTGCTGGTACTTAGTTCTACATGGTGGGTCTCTGATTTCTCTCTTGGTTATTGGAAAGACTCCTCTGTATGTCGTTGGTCGTCTGTCTCCTTCGATCTCTCTGGCTTCATTAGCAGCTTGGTCTGCTGCATCATCTCCTTCTATTCCAACATGGCTTGGAATCCACTGAATATTTATTGTGGCTCTGGCTTCACTGAACTTGCGGCACAAATCATTCATGTCCGAGCTGTTTCCCAGCAGCCCCTTGCAGAGGGACTGACTGTCAGTCAAGATCAGCACATTGGTCCTACTGTGGCAATTGCCGGCAATACATTGTGCAGCAGACATCATTGTCTGGCATTCCTCGTCATAAGATGATGTAAGGAATGCACCTTTAGTTTTAATAATTTCTGTTCGTGGTGGTTCATCATTTATTACCACTACTGCTGCTGCTCCACCTTCGCGGTATCCTGCGACTGCCGATCCATCGGTGAAAATTGTCACATCCGCACCAACCTCTTTGATCACATCCTCAGCTGCTTCACGTGCCTTTACGTAATCATCACCTTTTCCTTTTACTCCTCTCAGTTCTGTCCGAATTTGGATTTCGCCATGGGTCTCCCATGGACAAGCTCTCACCAGATTGATCGGCCATCGATTCTCTGCTTCAGGGGGGGGTGGTGGTCTGCTAGATCGGTGCCGATCCGAAACCAACTTTTCCTGCGGTTTTTAGGCTTGACTGCTTGATCAAGGGCTTTCTTTCTTGGATGGTTGTCTGGTAATCCCTTAGCCATCTCTATAGACTTGAGGCATGTTCTTTTTGTATAGGTGGTGTAGTGCTCAGTTCTGGTCTCATAGCGCAGCGCTTCTGTTGGTGTTGTTTTCAGCTGACCTGATACAAGTCGGAGGGCTTTGTTTTGTATTCTGTCCAGGGCCTTTGTGCTAGTCTCACTCAGCCAAGGCTACCGCGCTGGAGCAGCATAATCCAACTTGCTTTTCACAAACATCTGATATATTTTCTTGAGCGACTCCTTACCCCAGCCCCATTTTGAGTTGCTGACAGCACCGGTAACCTTCATTTTAGAGGTTGCACTTTTGGACACCTCCTCAATGTGCTTGTTGAAGGTTAGCTGTCTATCCAGGTAGACGCCCAGCAGACGTGGAGTGGGGTTGAATGGTATCTTTTTTCCTTTGATCTGAATTATTGGTTGCCACGTTGCCTCCTTCACCCATGTTGAGAAGCACACTTCATTCTTGGTTGCATTCAAAGTAAGCTTCCATTCATTGCTCCATTTCACATCCATGTCCACAATCAACTGTGTCGCTTCATTTGCCTTTGCTCTCTTTGCATGACTGGCCAGTGTTGTGCAGTCATCAGCGAACATTGAGTAGATCAGCTTGGCGGAGGTTAGCTGTTGTGAGTCAGGGTTTGAGAGGGATTCTGCCAGGTTGTTTATGAAGAATATAAACAGCAGCGGTGATAGTACAGCTCCTTGGGGAAGCCCTTGTTTGAAATTCTGGCTCTTGCTTGTTTCTCCATTCAGGCGAACACGGGCTTGTCTGTTTCTCAGGAAACCATGGATCCATCTGATTGCACGCAACGGAACTCCCTTGTCAGCCATTGACAGTAATAGTCTTTCACGCCAAACCGTATCATATGCCTTGGAGTAGCCCAGCAGGACTAGGACTGATCGATGGAATGTTGGCTTTTGTTGAAAACCATCCTCAATTCCTTGACAGATTCTGATGATCTGGTCCGTGCAGCTATGACCTTGGCGAAAGCCTGCCTGAATATCTGCAATCCATTCATTCTTCTCTGACAGGTAGTAAATTCTTTCAGCGTGCATCCTTTCTATAACTTTCACGACACAAGATGTCAAACTAATGGGTCGAAAGGATGTCATATCACTAAGTGACTTACCAACTTTCAAGAGAGGAATGATAAGTGCCTTACTCCAGTCTTGTGGGCATGCTGCTTGGTTAATCGACAGATTACATATGCTGAGCAATTCCTTCAATGCGAGTGGGCCAAGCTCTTTTAGGAAAGATGGTGGTATATCATCAGGTCCTGGAGCACTTCTTCTCTTCATTTGTGTTATGGCACGCTCCAGCTCTTTCCTAATGAAGTCTGGGTATGATTGCTGTTCATCTTTGTGTTCGCATCGTCATACAGTAGGTGCTTCAATCGGAGTTTGTTTCTTCTGCAATCCTCTTGGGTAAATTGGAGTTTACTGATTTTTGCATAGTGCTGGGCAAAAAGCTCAGCTTTCTTCTTTGCTGATGTTATCCTTTTCCCGTTGTGTTTCAGTACTTCGTTGGGAGAGTTGGTATCTGGTGATCCATTTAGAGACTTGGTGAAACTCCAAGTTTTCCTTTCGTCCAGATCATTTATCACGCCATTAACTACCTCCTTCCACTGGTCAGTCTTTGCCTCTTGGACAGCCTCTGTAACATCTTTGCAAGCTTGTAACCATTCCTCCCTGTGTGAGGAGATATCTTTTCTTAGCGGGTTTCTTTTCTTGATCAGTCCACAACACTTGGGGGTCATCCAAGAGTGGGATTTCTTGGACGGCTTCACCTTCCTGACAAGCGCTGGGGAAGCTCTGATGATGATGATGATGATGATGATGATGATGATGATGATGATGATGATGATGAAGACAATAATGATGATGATGACGATAATTTTACAATATAATTATAACAAAAACATTTTTTAAAATAATAATAATGATATGATAATAATGATAATCAAGATCATAATAACAAAAATAATTTATATAATCATAATGCAAGTGGCATCCTGGTGAAATCAGGCGCTCGTCAAAATAATGAAATCGAAGAAACCAACATTTGTCTGCCCACTGGGGAATTTTTATTGATTTTTTTGTTTTGGACTCAACACCTTTTACATCCACTTAATAACACATTTCTGTTTTGATTTTACTGAAAAACGTTGATAAATGGGACAAAAATATAAATCTGCAGTTTCCAAGGACACTAGTTTAAATAGTCATAAAACTTTAACAGCCATTTTTTCATAAATTTTACCTCCAATACCAGGTGACCCCCACCTCCTTTAATTGCAAATATCTTGACTTCTATTCAAATTTGTTTTTTCGTAAAAAGCAAGGCCAATAAATAAACTTTAAGATTATACAGCTAACTTTGCATGCACAAAAATCGACAAACACCTGATTCGACCAAGTCCCTGATTCGACCAAGTCATGTCACATATTAATAATTATAACCACAGCAATATAAGTGAGGCAGCATGGTGAAATGAGGAGCTCGTCAAAATACAGAAATCGGAGAAACAGGCATTTTTCACCAAGTTTGGAACTTTATATCGAATTTGTTTATTTTTTGGCTCAACCTCTTTATGTCCATATAAAATCTATATAAAAACACACTTCCATGTGAATTTTACAGAAAAACATTGATTAAAGACACAAAATATGTCATTTTTCTGTTTCCAAGGACTCTTTACTTATTGGAGTTACCAAGCTTTGGCAGCCATTTTCTCTCTAATTTCACCACTGAAACCAGGGGTCCTCACTTTCTTCAATCGCAAATATCTTGAGGTTTGTTCAAGATAAATGGATATTTATTTCACTGGAAGCAAGGCAAATAAATCAGCCTTCAATTGGTACCAATAACTCCACATGCCCAAAAATTGACGAGCGCCTGATTCCACCGCGTCTTGACACATATATGTATATATAAATTCTTTAAAAGAACCAATCCATAGAATCAAAATCATCAAACAGTCAGTTTTATTTCAAAAAAACATTTTGGATAAATACTTTTACAGGTTCCTATATCGTTAAAGATAAATGCAGCACTTTGTAGGTGAATATATTATTATTGCAATAGAGTATCAAGAACTATAATTCATTATTTACATACAACTGAATTTTAAGAGAAAACACATTTCATCAGAGTATTAAAAAGTACAATTCATTGACAGATTACAGCTGAATTCAGCAGCCATGCACTTCACTTGAAAAGAGTGTATTCAAAGAAAAACATCATAATAATACTTGAATAAGCAACATTCATTGGATCTTGCAGCCAGTAAAAATGAGGACAAGGTAAGTCATCCTGAATAAGTCGGTAGCCTACATTTTGCAGGAAAAAGTAGAATTTTGAGAAGTTTACAATTCCCACCAATTTACTCACACTACAATCACATCTCTGTTGGAAAATTTATAATATGCCATATAAGCACTGGTCAAAAACCTAAACTTCTATGTGAAACTCAAAACCCATACTATCACCTTCCTAAGGCAGATTTTGACTGGTTGCAAGTCAATTTTATATGATATCAGTGATGTTAAAGTGATAGAATACACATATATATGAGCACATACCACATACACACAAAAATATTCATCAAACTACACAAGTGTGCAAGTGTGTGCATGTGTGTGTGTGTGTGTGTGTGTGTGTGTGTGTGTGTGTGTGTGTGTGTGTGTGTGTGTGTGTGTGTGTATGTGTGTGCATATGTGTATGTATGCATGTGTGAGAGTGTATGTGCGTATGAGTGTTTTTGTGTGGCTAGTGGATGTGTGTGTGTGTGCGGGTGTGTGAGAGAGTGTGTGTGTGTGAGTGAGTGTGTGTGTGCATGTGTATGTATGTGTGTTTGTCCGTATGTGTGTGAAACAGAGAGTGAGAGAATGAGAGCGAGAGTGAGAGAGAGAGAGAGAGAGTAAATATATATATACATAATATATATGAGTGATATGTTTGTGCCTGGGTGTGTCCTAGTAATTTATGTACAATTGAATCCCAAATTCAAAATTGAGCTATTTTTTCTGTACTTTGTACAAGGCAAAGAATAGCACTTCTACATGATAATGATCAATCAAAAATGAGACAGCCAGATACAGAAACAAGAGAGTTCGAGCAACGATGTAGGCACTTATACTCTCCAGCCACTCATACCCAGCAATGAAACATAATAATATACTATCAGAAGGTTACTTGAAGTCACAGATGCTGTCAAAAAGAGATAAGTTGGACAAGGACTTCAATAAACTTTGTTCTTTGCAATTAAAAGTAAATTTCTTCTCGTTTTCTTTCAGAAACTCCAAAGAACAAAAAAATGAATACTACAAATAAGAGAATACAGTCTTCACTGGTAACACTAACATCATTGCAGCAGAAAAAGGTTGGTGGGATAAAATAAAAGACAATCTTAGCATGATATATCTCTTAAGACAAAAAATATATTAAAGCGATATGATATGTTGCAGCCATTGTATTTAGGAAGAGTCAGTCTGGTGGACTCGTTTGTGAAAAATGAATTTTTAAAGCTAGGATAACTCATATAAATGGTACATCTATTCCAGAAAGACCCATGTCTCTCAAAATTATGTTAAGCTAACAGTTTGATTAAAAGTACTTTCATAAAATGAAACAAACAGTATGTTTTCTTAATGTTGTTTACCAGTACAAATTAAATCAGTGTAAAACATATCAGTACAAAAACTTCTTTTTTTTTTTTACAATATAGGACTTGCTTACACTGTAATAGCATTCTGTTTCTTATAACTTTCCTATTGCGTAACATCAATTACATTCCTGCCTTAAATAATAGGAAAAAGCTCCAACACCGCTGATAAAGTACCAACTCTCTTTATTTTACCTAAGTGATATTCTGGGTTTGACAAAAAGTCACATGGACTTTATCCGGAGACCCGTATCTTGGTACAACAGTTTAAGAGACACAATTCTGAGCTTCCTTTTCCTCTCAATATTCTCTATTCTCATATTCTCATAGCTTGAAAATCATGGACTGCGTCTGCTGATGAATGGAAAAGAGGACAGAGGTTATATACAACAATGAGATCTTTTCAAAAGTTTCGTATTCAAATGAAATAATCATATCACCACTGAAAAAGCCATCAAGCCCTACAAAGACCTATTTACCACACTGATAAGATATATGGTTACGTCTGCTGAATAGGAGAACTCACCAAGACAATCTAAAAAAGAACACAGGAACAGGCAGGCATTAACTTAAAACATTCCCCTGTGAACAACACCAGTGCCTGTTGCTTTTACATAAAAGGTGCCACTGCATCCATTTGGTTGGCTGCATAATTTAAGTTTATTCGCAGCATCTGTCACACATAATGTCATCATGGGTCGATAAGTGTATAAACTCACTAGAAGGAGGACTAGGTCAATGCAAAAGTTTTGTCATTGATTGACAAACATAAAACAGGTCAAGAGAACCATCCTGTGAACCCCAGAGAAAGAGACTGTCTAGCTATCCATTGCTGTCCCTCTCTACACCAGGGTATAAGGGTACAGGACAAGTGAAGACAGCACCAGGGTACAGGACAAGTGAAGATTGCACCAGGGCACAGGACAAGGGAAAACTGCACCAGGGTACAGGACAAGGGAAGACAGCACCAGGGTACAGGACAGGTGAAGACTGCACCAGGGTACAGGGCAGGTGAAGACTGTACCAGGGTACAGGACAGGTGAAGAGACAAGAGCATCCGGTAGTTACACGGCGGGATATGTACTAATAATTGCTAAAACAGTGAGGATGATAAAAAGTTAACAGATGAGATAAACAATCTTGCCAAACTGTCTCTTCCTTTACACAAGTACAGTCGACCCTGCCCAACACGACTCCCCCATTGTGTCTAAGAAAAATGGTAATCTTATACAGGATGTCCTCTTCAACAGTGTCAGTATAATATAGAAAAGGTGTATAAAGGGGGAAGCAAGGGTGGTCGTTTGTACAGGTGATTGTCTTGGACAGGGGGTTGTTAAATTAAGTTCAACTGTATTTTTGCAAATCTACATATCCGTACATTTGTATGAAGGCTTAACAGTTACAGAATAGAGCTTAAAAATGAGCCTCACAAGTATGGTACGAACACCACTATTTTTTCAGCAGGCTTACTTTACTCAGTAGTTTGCACTGAATTAAAAGCTTCACATTCTTGAACATTACCAGCTCTTTGAAAAAAATGTTCCATCACATTTTTTGAGCATTTCAATTTTCAGTTTACAGCAGAAGTATTTTTGTATTTGACAGGTCCAATATAAATTCTACGACCAAACAAGCAAGGAAAATCAAATATATTGTTGATAAGGAAATATGAACAAGATCAAGTGCAACCATCAATGCATAAATTCAGCATACCAAATCATTGATCATTGATTTCTATTAATTTTGAGTTACGAGACCATATCCAAAATGGTTCCGCTGGCATCTCATACAAATGGTTAGGTTCTTCCCCTTGCACACAATGATTGGGAGTTCAGTCATCATGTGGAGAAGATATTCTATCAAGTATCTCTGTCTCTCTGACGAGATGTACCCCAAATTGCCGTGTTCACCAGCTGACCTCCTAGAAGATCTAATCCATACTGACACAGTTGTGAGACATTTATGACAGGTAAAACTGGATATATAAGTACAGAATTCTTTTCATTTAATCAAACAGCTTTAAGAAGCCCTGGATATTTTTGACATATTGGAATATTTTCATCACCATATGCCAGTAAACAAGGCATCCAAGACATGTATTAAATATTGAGAAGAAAATAATAAACAAAATACCAATCCCAGCAGCATATGACTAGATAACAACACCCATTTACCTAATCAAAACTGGTTACTGAAATGGCAGCATTTCGGCATTCACATGTCTTAACTGGAAAAAAGAATGAGGATGTATGATCTGCAAGACTGACCACATACCTCACTTATACCAGACAGAAAATTAATTGTTCATTCTGATGTTAAATTGGATGAAAAGCATTATCAATTTTCTTTTTTTAATGAACAACATGTGTTTATTTTACTAAGCTAAAGCACATTTAATATGATTAAAACAATTTGTTAGGCATCGTGGTAAAATCAGGCGCTTGTCAAAATAATGAAATAAAAAATATTGACATTTTTCCACCAGTTTGGCGATTTTCATTGAAATTTTGTTTTTGGGCTAAACACCTCTTATGTCCATTTAAAATACATTTCTGTGTGGATTTGACTAAAACACATTGATTAAAAGGCAAAAAAAATGTTAATGTTTTGTTTCCAAGGACTCTCAAGCTATGAAAGTAGCCGCTAATTATATCTCTGAAAACAGGCCACCCCCATCTCTTTGAATCTCAAAATATCTGGAATTTTATTCATGATAGATGGGTCGTTTTTTCATTGAAAGATCGACAAACCAACAAACTCTAAGATGATGCCTATAACACAACATACCCAAAAACTGACGAGCGCCTGATTCCACAGCCTGATGACACATTTCATAGAGGCAAACCAAATTTATGGGAATGAACAGAGTAATTATTTGTGGAGGCCCAAATACTATCACACAATTGCAACAGTTAGAATACAGTGCTTCAGGCCAATTCAGAGACCTGTTCTCAACAAAATATTCACAGACTACTCAGACCTCTTATGTCTGTAAATGTAGCAAACACGGATTGTAAGTCACAATCAGAAGTGATCCACAAGCAAAATGACTGAAACATACATTCACAATAACACCTTTACTTACCTTAAGACTTCAAAAACAGTATTTCAAGAGGACTGTTTTTAACAAATGTAAACGCTGAATCCCATTCAGTAGATATTTTGAATACAACAGAGCGTAGTTAGAATTCTTTCAGTCAGTGTAACGAGAGGACTGTATTCCGATACTATAATAAGCACTGACTTTATCAATTCTCATGGGCCACAGAAAGTGGTGAAAAAAAAACGATGACGACTTTTATTTTCATGCCCTACTGCAAAGTATAGAAGAACAATAAAGCGAATAGAAAAATTCGGAAAGCACAGTAAAATACTCTAATGTACAAAGCTTCTTCAAAGACATAGGCACATAGGTACTGATTAAGATTAAGAGCAAGGCAAGACAAGGTATTCCAACATACAATCAGCGACTACATAAAACACCCAAACCGTATAAAGATTCAGAATCTAATTCACCAATAAAGACAAAAACAAAAAAATCATGACAAATTCCAGAACATCAAGGTACTATCCTGAAGAAGTAGTTTAAATTTTGCATAACATTCCCTTTGTGATCACAGATAATAACTCATTTTAACCCTCATTTGTCATAAATCTATTTCATTTGAATTCTAATTATCTCCAAGTCAGATCAGTCTGAAAATAATCAAAGTAACTCATTTGTCTACAAAGACAAATATTTATAAATTTCCTGAAACCAAATTACAGTTTATATATACAAAACTTTTCACAGTTCAAACTATGACATAAATTACGTATACACATTTCTTATTCAAATGTAGTAAAACAAATTTTTTTCATAAGACTAAAATGTCTCATGTACATAAAGAGAGCAAGGAACACATTCTCAGAAAAATTATGCTGTTACAGTTATAATATTATTAACAATATTTAAAGGTAACATAAATAAGGATGAAGTTTCTATTGATGACTATACACTGGATATAAGTTTTACAAGACGATTAAAGTATACGCCAGTGATGACTTCAGGGATTATTTGAAGGTGAAGTAATGACTAGCTGCTTGAAGGAAAATTGAGGTGACGACCACGAAAGCTACCCAGTCATTCAACAAAGGCTGCATTTCTGATCTATAACTGACTAACCAAGTCCATCAGGTTAAAAAATAGTCAATTGAATAATAGCCTAACGATTCATTCAAATCATGCCATTTTTATGCGTGAGAAAAAAAGAGAAAAACGATTTCTTTGGTTTAGGAAAAGTTAATAAGACAAAGAGAAAATTTAAAAGACATAACGTATTTAACTACACTTTATCATAATTTCACACCCAAAGATCTATTTCATTGAATGTTTAATTGTCTCCATAGTTACTAATGTTTCCAAAGAATTAATCAAGTTCTGCAACCCAAATAAAAAATTTTCATCAATTTTTTTTGCAGGAAAGACATGAGCAAAATCTATCAAGCACACATCAGCAACTCTTTGAGAATTACTCATCCCCGGGTTCAAGCTGTCTGACTGCTCTTGTAAACAACTGTTGTGGGGTCCATGGGACCCATTGCCTTTCACATCTGAAGTTGAAAGCTTTAATTTCTTTGAGCGAGGTTCACTTTCTGCATCTGTGTGGTCAATAAAACGTTTTATTGAGCTTTTCTCCTCATTGGTGACTGAAGAATGAGCTTCTGTTTCTTCAGCTGTCCTGTTAATACTCAAGTCACTGTCCAGATTTTTTCCGTTTCCACATTTGCTCTTTTTCTCATTCTTTCCAGTGTCTTCAAGAACTGGAGAACAGTCCTGTTCTGAAGATGAGGCCCTGTCAACTTTAACTTGGTCAAGTCTGAGGCCTTCATAAACAATGAGCAATGAGCTGGCGATGAATGAAAACTTTTTCTGCTTCAAGAACCATGACTCGAGTCGTTTCAGTTTGCTAAGCACAGGCCTGATTGCATCTCGTCTCAGATTGCCATTCTGAAGTCCAAAAAATCGTCCCAGTCCTGAAAATAGATTTCAAACTAAATGACAGTCTGAAGAATAAATATTTTCGGTAACTTGTGAAAGAGTGAAAGTATGCATAATATGAGTATGTCCACAAACAAAATACAGTAGGGCATGGATAACTCCAATATCACATCCATTATTCAGATAAACAGATAAAATGGAAAAATTAGAGAGATATTGAAGAAAATCAAGGAAAATAACAGTAACGGTAAAATGGTCTAGAAATAAATAACTGTGTAACGGATTTACTGCAGCAGATCCCCTACACACAGTTGTTTGAGTAATGCTGCGTCACTTATTGAACCTATCCAACAATCTTGTATTGCATGTGAAGTCAAAGAAAGTTTTTTTGGGAGGTCATTTTGTCTGCTTTTGTCATCGGAATGTGATCAGAGACAGGAAAATACATGGCAAGTACTAACTGGAATCACTGAAACAAATTTGGCAAAGTGTGCTAACTTCCTGTTGGGTTGACACCCAAAGCTGGCATTTTAGATTTTCTTAGAAACTTGGAAAGCATAGATTTGGGAAAGCCAAATGTCTTATAAACTTCCATCTTATTGCAGTTCTTCTAGTCAACATCTGCTAAAATATTATGCTTATTATTTTTAACATCCGACAATTTAAAAGTATTCTGTCCTCTGCCATCATGAAAAGTTCCTGGTTAAAATAAAAGGAGAGAAGTGGAAGGATGGATGGTGTTTATGCCTTGTTCACTATTGAAGCAAGAAAAGGAAGAGCCAGAGAGTGTGGTTGATGAACTTTATCATCTTTATGACTAAATTAAATTTGCTCTTACATCAGATCATGATTGTTATGATATAGCCAAACTGATCATAGCCTGCTACTCACCCCTCTTGTGCAATCTGTGTAATCACTTCCCCATCCATATCTTCACATTCAAATAAGCACACATACACACATATGTACACAAACAAAACATAATTTCATCATGCTAATTCGATAATTGCCTAGTTCATTTTTCACGTTTTGAGAAATACAACAAAAACTGCTAAACTTACAAGACAGACACAATGCACATATTTTTCTTTTTTTTTTAAATATTATTTATGGTTTCATTAAATTTAGAGTTTATAACAACTTTTGACACAAATCTGAGGAAGTAATCAAGTTATCTAGATGTGGCCATTGCTCAGTTTGCTCCAAAAATGACTTCAGCTGTTATTGAATGAGCATAATGATTTACGACGAGAAGCTCCGAGGGAACCAGGCAGAAGATGATGATGACCAAACTGTCTGTTTTCAATCACACACCACCACCAAGCATCCACCCTCACATGACTAGATCCAAGGAAACTCTTGCACCTTATGCAAATTACAGGTAATGAGCAATGATGTGTTTTGATACCAGCAATGTGTGTCTGTTGTGCGGGGGCAAGCATGGGAGTCTTAGTTTCTAATGTGTATGAAAGTGATTTCAATTCCAGACAGTTGAGAGGAAAAATTTGATCAGGATTTTCAAGCAAAGCTGTTCTACACATCTGTTTCGGTGTTTAAGAAAACAGTGTTGCCAATACAAAGAAAATATAGCAGCTCAGTCACAGAATGGCATATCGTAAGAGGTATCCGAGATTTCAAGTTTTGAGTGTCACTGTTATCTGCACCCAGATGTATATTTCAAAGATTTAAAGATTATTACCATAATGTGCATGCTATAGACTTTTGACATTGCTACTGTTAGACTATAGACGCCCCGCAGTTTGTTTCACTTCTCCACATACTTCTTTGGTAAGCAAAAAGCAACCATGAAGTGGTAACAGTGAGGAAAAAAATAAGGCACTGTTAACTTTCAAAAGAAAATAAGAATTTGCTTATCTTTCAGGAAATGAGACAATACAAGAAATCACAGAAAATAAAGAAGCTATTCAGACATGACGGTTTCCACCAGTAAAAGGTTGTTCATTGCACAAATACAATATAGGCAAACATCACTTGTAGGAGTGAAATCTATCACATTACCAAAGGAAACAAAGAGGCAGAATTTGAGCTATAGAAAATATCAATGGTAATAGTTGCAAACCATAGGTAGATAAAAGGTCAAATTTAGTTCACATTGTGCATTTCACCAAGCAAAAATTACAAAATAAGACATTGGCACAAAATTCATATTTATCAAATTTTCTGGCATACTTGATACTCCCAGTTTTCCCTCAAAAAATTATTTTTAACTTACATCGTTTGTCACATTTATATCTGAGTATAATTGAAGGCAAATACACAAAAACTTCAAGCAATGCTCCCAGGACATAAATTTAAGGAAATAATATTTACTAAACATCTCAGAACATATTATTGTCTGCTCATGTGGCCTCTTTTTTCCTATTATTTATTGCTAAGAGCCATTTATTTCAAAACAACAAATTCTTACCCTCTGTGACCATATTACTCTCCGTCAACGTCAGACAGTAGTCATTCTCATACTGTTGGTTGCTTTGAGTCTTCGGGTCAAAGACCTGTCAGAGCAAAAACCAAGGTAGCATCTTTCTATCAATAATCAGTACCAAGATAATGAGACAATTGGACAGACCTAACCAACAGCAAAAAGTAAGAGGCCAACCCAATCCCACCAGAATATTATCGAGACTCACAAAAAGAAAACCATTCTACAAGTAACTAATTTTTAAAAAATTGGACTTCAAACATCAAAAGATCGCTGTACATTTTAGGGGCACATCATCTATGATGAATCAATGCAGGTAAGTCAAACCATCTCAAATTTATAAAGCTACTGCAAAAGCAAAATCCTACCTTCACCCTGTCAAAATGCTAAAGGTTATTCTGACGAGGACAATAAACGTCAGTCCTACGAAAATGACAAAATAGATAAAACCACCTTAGCAGCAAACAAAAAGAAAAAGTTTAACTTCCAATTTTTACTATGGCACTTTAAAAAAATTAATATCTCCATTTTGAATTATTCACTCCTTCTGCAAAGAGTGAACAGACATGTCTGTGCTTTTTCATCTCTTGGATTAAATATTGTTGCTATATAAATTATTCAACCAAAACAATGTTATATTTTCATTTGCAAACTTGACTATCTAGTTAATTCAGAGCAAAAATAATACTTAACCATTTAGCACCTAGAGCGGCTCTGCACGGAGTCTATCCATTCGCACCTAGAGTGGCAATGCGCAGCGTTTCAATTGTCAAACACATGACACTGTCATGATATATGCATTTCTATGAGGTCTAGGAAGAATGTCAAATTTGAACTGACTGAAAACAAGGTTATAAAGCAAAAGTATAGTTGTTCTTCTTTCTTTGAGTTTTTGAATGGTTGAAACTGACCCACAAATAGTGCGTGTGTGAATTTTAAAGTAAATATGATGAAATGGAGGGTGTGATGGTGTTGAAACTTTGGAAAATCCAAGGAAACTTTGATAATACATAAAAATTCAGCTCGATAAGTGATTTCGACCAAACAAAGATTAATACAAAGTTCACTTTCCGGTCCTCGTCAATATAATATTTTTAAGTCCCTAAAGAAATTGGTTATTTTAAAATTTGATGAAATAGATAGGTAACGAAAGAAAACCCAACAGTCACAACACAACTATAACAGGAGAGACAAAGAACTCGCTCATACAGTATAGCAGCAGAAACTATCTTGTTGAAAGCAGAGTTTTTTTCCTAACATAGTTGCATTGTTTACTGATCATTTCGTAAAGATTTTTTTTCAATAAATTTTTTGAAAACATATATTATGCATCGTGGTGAAATCAGACACCTGACAAAATAATTAAATTAAAGAAATTTGCATTTTTAAGGCTGTTGCGCATTTCTTTTTTTTTTTTGTTGCATATTCTTGTTTTGACTCAACACCTATCACCTCCATTTAAAAACACATTTAAGTGAGTATTTTAATGAAAAAGGTTGATCAAAGGCACAAAAAAGAAGGGTAAATTTGCAGTTTCTAAGGACTCTCAAACTATGGAAGTCCCTAAACTTTGGTGTCCATTTTCTCACTAAGTTTATCTCTGAAACTTAGAGACTCCTACTTCCTTTAATCCCAAATATCTCTACTTCTATTCAAGATAGATGGATGATATTATCATTGATAGCAAGACAAATGAACAAGCTTTAAGATGGTACCAAATACTCCACAGGCCTAAAAATTGACGAGCGCCTGATTCCACCACGTCATGACACAATGTGCAATAGTTTTAGAGGATTATCTCCCTTTTCCAGGCTTTCAGGGCATGTATCAGGACAAATTTCCACAAGCTAAATGGTCAAGATTGTGTATTCAAGAATAACTTACCCTCATACCACTAAAACGAAATCCCAACTGCTTCATGGGAGGATATTTGGCAGCCTCATGACTTCTTTTCTCCGCAGTGGCTTCTTGATCATAGGTCACCTTCCCAATCTTTATATCAGTAACACAAGGTCGGTGGAACTGACTTGTAAGATTCTTCAGTTTCAAAAATGTAGCTGACAGATAAAAAGAAACCGGAGAGTATGCACAAGGCAACTACGTCAAAAATATTATAACAGGAATGAAAGAAACAAAAGATATTCTGCAAAGAAATTCAATATCATGTCTGACCCTTCCACTGTACAAAACAGGTAAGTATGTACATATCATTAGTAAGCAATTATCTTTCATTTGCTCAGGAAAATAAAGTGTTTCACAAAAATCATATTGTTCGTTTCGAAAATAGAGAGCCAGGAGTTTCTGCATACCTAAAATAACAATATTATGAAGATGAAAGTGATTTATAAAGTAAAATCATAGTGTTCATTTTGAAAGAGTAAACATTATTTTATAGCACTAAAATCAGTTTTCAAATGTAAAGCAGTGCTAACACCACATTTCAGCCCAGCTTGTGTTCATAGTGATAAGATTTTTACGTTTTTGACAATATTTGCTAACAAGGAATTTTCTCAATTAAAAGTTGCCACTAACTTAGAATATGAAATAAGATGATGAGGAAGAAAATGAGATACTAACTTCCATTTTTTTTTTCTGCCCCATAAAAAGGAGCAAGGAACGGTTTCAGCTCAATCAGGTCTGGATCGCTGCAGGCGTCGTCAAAAACTTTCTGATAAAAACCGAGCTCCCGAGTTCCCCTGGGAGGCTTTTGGAGAGACTTGAGAATGTAGCCATTTCCAAGGTCAATCATTGCTGGTGAATGCAAAAAATAACGAAACTTTAGGATGATCAAGCCTTTTTAGTGTTTGTATTCTACACAACAACAAAAGATATCACAATGTCGAGTAACCCAATATTTTGTCAGCTCAGAGAAGGTCTACTATACTATATAAATATACTGAGTTGCAAAAGTTCTGTCACACCTACTTTAAAAGTACAATAACTCATTCACTACTCAACATAGCCAAGAGAAATTTGGTACACGTGATCTTTATTCATTTTCTGCCGACATTACATAAAAAGAATTGACAAATGTCTTTCCTTATTCAAGGTAGATAACTTTATTCACACTGACTCTTGCAAAATCCAAATCAAAGTTTGCTCAGTATGGCGTGTGGCCTCTTCCAGCTTGAATTACTGATACAAAACATCTGTTCATTGACTGAATTGAAGTCCTTATGGTTGTCTGAAGAATCCCCTGCCATTCGTTGTGAAGTGCAGCCTTCAGTTCCTGACCAGTTTGTACGGAGTGCGCCTGTTTCTAATCCTCCAGTCAAGGTCATCTTACAGATGTTCTGTTGGGTTATGGCTTGTTGATCTTGTAGGCCAGTCCAGAACAACGATTTGATGTGTTTGGAAGGAGTTTTTATTGATCATAGCCATTTGTGGTTGGGCATTGTCTTGTTAGCAGATTCCATCATCAGTGCCATGTAGCGCAGTCACCGTGACGTAGAATTTCGTTACAATAATGTCGTTATTTGAGATTGCTTTGAAAAGTAACTAAATGTATGCGATAAAAAGCTGAGATTCCACCCCTTACCATCACATTTCAGCCACCTTCGGGCCTCTTGGGGGACGTTGGATTTGTGAAATTTCTATTCTCTTCTTTTAAACACTTTTTCTCTCCATCAATGCGACGAATTAAAATCCTGAACCATTGCTAAAAAGAACACTTTACCAATGTCTTTAGTTTCATCAGCAATGTTGTTGTGCCAAAAATTTGGCGATTTCTTCTATGAAACAGGGTTAAATGGCTCCACGTAAAGGGCGATAATCATGTAATCCACGATCTTATGTCTAATAATGGTGTTTCAAGACAGTCCGAAGAGCCTGGCAGTCTCCGCACTAAGTTGGAATGGGTTTTCAACATGGGTGTTGACAATAACCCAATTCTGAATTCAAGTTGTCGCCCTTGGTTGCCTATGTCTCGGCTTGTCTTGGACAGTTCTAGTGGTGTTAAAACGTTAATTCAAGCGTCAGATGTTTCCTCTGCAAACATTTACGAGTCTTGCAACAGCAGAAAGCGCATTAAAAAAATTTATCATACACACAGCCCCTTTATTTTCTCAATTTGTAATTTTTTAAATTTTGAAAACAGGAGAAAAAGGTACCCAAACGTTAAAAAGTATGGAATTTTATAGTGTATAAAGTGTGTTTACACATTGTCTACGTGATTCAAAGCAAATTGTGTGTGTAGGAAGCGTTAATTTCGACACAGACCGAGAGAAATCAATACCAACACTTTGTCCACGTACTACTTCCGGTTCAGGATTTCTTTGGTTTGCTCTTGCACAATAAGTCTCATAAGTCCTACAAGTCATACTTTTAATTTTTACTGCAATTCTTACGCTATACCGAAAATTATCGTAATATAATGGGTGTGACAGAACTTTTGCTGCAACTCGGTATAGTACCGCCATTGTTCACAAAAACATAGTTTTAAGTACATGACATCGTGAAGATGTCATTACATTCTAGCTCAGATAAATCTTAAACATCCTCGAAGTTCTCATATAAAAATGAAAAAGTGTGCAAATGCAAAAAGGTACCAGGACCTCCACTATCATCATTCATCATGCTATGGTGGAGCATCGTCCAGCTGAATTTGAAACTTTATGAATAGAACTGTGCATTCTTTAACAAAACATAATAAGAACAAATGAAACAAGTCAATCTAATTTAGCTCAAAATGTTTTCTGTTGCATTTTTTATATTTCTCAGAAACATGTTATTTATATACACAGCTTCCAAACAGAGAAATCATGATAGAAGAGCTGTAGGGTAAAAAAGAACTTCCTCTCATTTATGTATCTATCCACTCAAGAAAACAAAACTAAGACACATTTACATCAGTGCATCACAGCTACAGGCAAACAGTAAAGGGAAATGGGAAGAGGAAATCCCCTGCAAAAATATTTGCTTTACCAGCTGTTACCTTAAGTTAACTTGCCCAAAGAAGAATCAAAGAAATGATTGATGTTTTATTAAGTTCTATTGCTACAGACTAGCATGTACAAAGCGAAATTGGCGAGATGCAGGAATCTTTTTCTGTACAAATTTTGTTATTATGTATTTTAATTACAAAATATACATATATGAGCGTCCCTGGTGAAAGGTACCAAAAGATGCATTTGTGCGAAACGAGATATCAGGCATCAAAGGCCAAAAAATATAATTTCTGACAAAAACTAAGTTCCATTAAAAATGGAGTCTTAAGCCATTAATATGATCAAAGGACTTGAGATTCTTTTACTTTACCAAGTACATTTTTTAAGATGTTTTATAACACAAGGCATATTGTAAAATCTCAAAAAATGTGAGCGAAAATTGGTTTTCCGAGTACACACTGCGGATGGTTTCTCTTGTTCATTCATAAAGTCGACCCAATCACAATGCATACACCAAAATTTAGGTCATTCTCTCCCCTCTCTAGTGGTGTGTAGTGCATATGAATATCTAGAACATGTAAAAAAAGCGAAGCTTTGCGCATCCACACCCTTTCATTTTTTTGGAGAGCAAATAGTATTGCATATATTTCTTCCCTGCGCAAACTTAGATCTAATTTCTTGAAAATTCTTGCTCAAGGAGGTGGAGAATTTGCTTTGAAGCATAATATAAACATTTTGAAGATGTTCTTTTATCTTAGCTGCTTTTTAAAGTTGGTTTGTGAGTAGCGAATGTGTTATCAGGTCGTCTCGAAGCATAGATAGATCTATCTATGAAGCAGAAACAAAGGGGAAACTTCAAGGCCGTTTGTCTCAAAACCTTTTTTCGTACCCTGCCTTACAAAATCACCCATATCTCAAAAAAATACTGAAGATATCTTAAAATTTCAAGAAGCACATTATTCAGAAATGATGCTTTTACATGAAAATGAAAAAAAAAGATATTCTTCACAAAGAGTCATTTGGTACCTTTCACCAGGCACACACAATATTTTTTTAAAACTCTGGACCTCAAAATCTGTTCACAATGTGCATTCTAGGCTGTAATTAGATGCATTTCTAAAAATACTTGTATTCATCAACTTGATTTTGTCACAAACGGTCAAGTAACAAGAACTCCCTTTCCATTGCTTTGATATCACTAACATCCACTCTTTTCAATCTTGTTCCTTGTTGTTTCCCTCCCTTTCCCCATAAATATTATTATGTACACCTTCCAGAGAACGTCGCCCATAGGCACAGGAATGGTGACTCTACTGAACTGTATATCACGCAAGTCTTGATACCTCAGGGGATCCTTTTTCCAAGGCCTCAGAACTTTCAGAGAAAGATAACTTTTGCAAGACCCCACACTACTGCTCGTGCTATGCACAAGACTTTCAGAGGCAACATTACTTACATCACCAAATCTTGGTAACTTCCTAAGCTTGAGCATCCATGAAAACTGCAAATTTACATGTTTTGCCTTTGATCACAGTTTTTTTAAAATAGTAAAATCCATCCACAAATGTGTTTTTCAAACAGCATAAAAGGTGCTGAGCCAAAAATAAAATATAAATAAATAACGCCCAACAGGCGGAGAAATGCCAGTTTCTTCAATTTCCTTATTTTGACATCATGTACCTATTTCATCACTATGCCCCACATACATTTGAACCTGTCCAAGAAGGAATCAACAAGGAAGTCAGGAAAAAAATATTGTGTCTTGGACATTTCTCATCTTGCATAAATGAGAGGTGGAGTGTGTTTAGGGGGAGCTAAAGGGCCAGCCTGTACATGGTGGGATCAAGCGCTGCCGGTTCAATCAGGAAGTAGAGGTCAAAATATCACACTTCTTAAGTGCTATCCTAGCCTCTCTGATAATGCAATGTATCAGTCTTATTTTGTCATCAATGGTTGCATCTCAATGGATCACTGTTGGACCAACTGAAAACAGAAACAATTGAACACAATTTCTTTTACGAAGTGATTATTCGGACTCGAGTCCGAATATGAAAAAATGTTATTCGGACTCTGATTCTTGTCCAGCATGACATCACTTCCGACTTCCTGTGACTCGTGAATCCGGCTTCCTGTCCTGCCTCACTCGTGACTCGCCTCAGGCTGGGTAGAGACCGGGATCACTTCGGGCAAAAAGGTGTTTTGTGCAGGAGCCGAGTTTTAATCTTATGATGAATTTGAGGCTGGCCTGAAAAGTTAGAGCGCTTCTAATAAATGTTTATTTGTCAAGAGGTCATCAGAAGCAATTAAAGATGGCTCGTTAGCGTGTGTCGGGGTCGGATGGGCAGCCTGCACACGTGTGGCTGTGTGCGTGTCGGGGAGGGTGGTGGGGGCACTATCGATCCGGGCTTTGAACGTCCCATACGCGTCAGTCTTTTTCGCCCCGGCAACTGATCATTATTACAATAATAAGCTAGTCTTGACGTAGATCTACGTAATGAATTGTGCGCTGGTCTATGGAATCAAAAGTTGCCGTATGCTCAGCTCTATACAGCAACACAATTTTTCTTGGTAAACAATCGATATGACACACACGCTTGTGTATTTCAACGAATCGGTCTTTTTTTTTTTTTTACACAGCTCATAATATGTAGGGGCCAGGTGGTCTGCTAATCTTCAATTTTACCTTTTTCTACAACAAAGAAAGTGGGAAACGTGGGGGGGGGGGGGGGGCGTATCAATGAGGCAGCGGGCATTGGATCGGCAGATAAGGTGTGGGGGAAACTAGAAACTGGCGGAAAATTGGAAGCACTGAACGTTAGATCTATAGAACGAAGACACTTCCTTTTTTCCAGACCCGAGTCCGAATAACATTTTTTCATAATTCGGACTAAGAAATTTTTTTATTCGGACTCAAGTCCGAATATGAAAAAATGTTATTCGGACTCGAGTCCGAATAACGACAGCCTTTCTTTTATTTCAACCCTCAGCTCTATTCATCAATGTAATTAGCACAATCAATCAATGACACAACTCCCCGACATGTAACAATAAATGACTCAAGTAATTTTAAACAACTTTTTTCTCAGCTGACAAAATGATCAGAGCTGCAAGCATCATTGGTTGAAAATTAACTTCACTCTTCTGGCTATTCACGAAATGTTCACTACTGGAGCATCCCTCGAGCACTTTCAAAAGCAGAGGTTAGATTTCAAAACCACTCACCTCTGAGTATAATTAATTCAATAGGCCTAATCAACTTACCTAACTTGTGACCTCCGATTTGGATATCTAGTGCCTTCCATTCCGGACAAGTGCCCCCAGCATCAAGCTGGTCTCCTTGCGATTGCGGTTTCAAGGAGCTCAGACCACTTTCGTCTTTTTCTGGGAAGTCGTTTTCATTTCTAGATCTTGATCTAGTTTTGTGAACATTTTTAACGAGATCCGAGTCCCTTCCTCCATTGCTCCTCCTATTCACCGGGTCATGGGTATCTTCTTTTGACATTTCCAAATTGACGAAACGAATCTCTTCGTATTTTCAGTCATCAATATCAACGTTACATTGACTGAAGATCCATTCAGAATCAGAGTTCAGATCATACACACAGACACAGATGCCCATGCTAATCGTCTAAAACGGGCAGTATAATGAGTCAGTGACACGCAGTGTATGATGTATATCAGTAAGTACTGTTAGTTACTCTCGAGAGGATCCCTCCCTCCCTGCCTTGGCGACCAAGGAATGACGATCCTACTTTGTGTTGTAGTCCCTAGCAGTCGGGAAACCTTACTTAAGAATTGTGGACATCATTCATGTTGTATTTCAACGCATTATTATTTTTTACTATATTTTTCATTACACCTATGCGAATCAAAACAATCATTATTTGTCGTTGCAACACATAAAACAAGTAACTCCAAAGCTGAGTGCTTATTGAGTTCTATTAAATGCTGCTTCGTCCATGAAAAATAATGTTATCGAAGCTAACAATACTAAAAATAGCTGTCACGTGACACGGCAGGGGACGCCACTGCGTACTCGTAGCTATAGTGGACATGAATATAAAATATAAAACAATGTAGCCTAGCTAAGGACGCACAGCTAAGGAAGACTTGTAGTGCTAGGCCTAGGATGCAGTGTTAGTTACAGATAGCGGAGCAAAGGTTGGTGCGTGCTGTGCGCGGCTGGATCAGCATCTAGAAATCTAGATCTAATTCTTGTATTATTCTAATGCGGTAGCTTTGATTGACTAAAAAGCTCCGTGTGCTCTAAAAAGGACAGGTTGGTTTTTATTAGAATCTGGTAGAACTTCGAATCGATTAGAAATCTAGATCTAGCCTACACAGTGTCAAAATGTTTGCTGCCTGTATTGTTGGCCTTCTAGCCGGGCTTATTTACTTAGCTTATTTCTATCGGGACAAGCGCGTGAAGGAACTCATAGACAACATTCCGGGACCAGATCCTTTACCAATACTTGGCAACGCTCACCAACTTTGTTTTGGACATGGTATGTTTTAATTTCTTTTTCTTTGTTTAATTTTTAGGCCGGCTCTATTTCTCCGAACACTCTGGGAAATAAACTTGACTTGAACTCTAAATTTATTTCTCCGAATGGTTTCCGTTCTAGAGATGTTTTTATTATTTGCGAAGGCGAATGGAGTGACCTGTGTGTGTGTGTGTGTGTGTGTGTGTGCCCCGTGTGAGTGTGTGTGTGTGTGTGTATAAGGTGTGAAGGGGGGGGGCGTGGAGGGATTTTTTTTGTCATTTAGTTTTTCCTTTAGGGGTGACGAAATGCACAATAGGTTAAGTCAAAGTCAAGCAGTCTTGTTTTCTCGCAGTACCTTTTGAAGGCATTTTCAAATTTTAAAAAAATGCTTCTCCTTCCCAGTCCTCGCAGAATGGCAGAATGAAAGATGACGCCGAACTCTTGTACGTAAATAACCAACAAAACTCGAGAATGGAAACTGTTCTGAGAAATAGAGTTCAAGTTTATCTTCCCAAGCGTTCGGAGAAATAGTCACTTCGTTAAATTGTTAATGTTTTTGATGGAAGTTTGGTTGATCAAATTCTATAATTTGCTGCTTTGTGAATTAGTGTCTGTTTGGGCCAGTGACAAGTTTTATGTAGATCGAGACTGAATTGGAAGCATCAGTAGTAGTAGATCTAGATCTAGTAAAGGCAGAGAAAGATGAAACAGAACATCATTGAAATGGAAAGTGTTGATTTAATTTCATTGCCCTTTTATTTTGTACACATGTCTACTAATTTGGGATTGGAGGGGGAGAGAGGTTCAGTTTGACACCAGGACGTATGCTAGACCTCAAGCCTCAAGTGAAAGCCTAACTCAATTTCAGGGCTTAAAATTGTAGAGTTAGCAACATTGATGAACAATATAAAGTCCTTTGTATTTGTAGTGTAGTGTGCCTCGCTTCAGAATTGTTGTAAATAGTTTAAAATAGTCTGTTTTGTATGCCATTAATGTTGTTTTTATGACTCTTGTCTCTTTTCACTACCCCCCCCCCCCCCCCCACACACACACACACACTCTCAGACATGTTCATTTTTTTTCTCTGCACTTTTGTGTCAAAGGTTACGACAGTACTGTGCCCCCTCAAAGCCCAAAACCCCACTCATGTTGTTTTACTCTTTGTCAAAGAAAAAGGACTGTGTGTACAGTATTACATTTATTAAGACAGCCACTTTTCTCATCAACAATGAGTGGTGGTCTTGAACACTTTCGACTACAATTAGTATCCCCACTTACCTGAAAATAAAGTATTAAGTGTTGGCTGCCATTTTAATGCTCTCCAACTTATAACAGGCAGTTTTTTTTTTCTTCCGGGTGTGCATTCTCAAGTGGATGAAGCAAAGAAAATAGATTTGTGTGAAGAACATTTCCCAGATACACCATTAAGGTCCAGACAGGGATTCAAACCTATATACACTCTTTAGACTGTTATGTGTGGGGTAGTCAAATCATTAGACTATCAACACTTCAATTTTGTGGTAAATTTTTACGTTCACTCCCGCTCACAGATGCACTGCTTCGGGGGTTGAACTGCAATACTGTTTGCTGCAGATCACTCATATTACTCATAAAACCACTAAAACTGTCACAAATCAATTATTTTCAAGATAATTTCAAATCTAACTGTAAAATATCAAATTATGGTTTAAAACAGTGGGGCATGCCCCCCTGTAACCCCCCAGATTTTCTTTTACCCCAGTGGGGCAGGCCCCCTTGGAACCCCCCGATTAATGGTCCAAAGCACGTCTAGTAAGCACAAAATCAGAATCAGA
>NW_004797365.1:873305-878024 GCF_000002075.1 Aplysia californica
GGATTTCCGTTGCTCGTATCTCCAAAATATGATGGTACGCCTGATTGTTAAAGAAGGCCGCGTCATCCACGGAGATAGCGAGTAGAACAAAAAGAAAGAAGGAACACTGACGAAAATTGTACTGTGTTTTTAGACTTGGTCAGTGAACTGTCCAAATGAGGAGGCCGGGGGGTCAAATTTTGTGGGGTAGAGTGGTATTCTGATCTAGTTCATGGTCATCTGAGTCTTCGATGGAATGGTTCGGTGCTCCACCTTGCGCGCAAAAGACGTGAGATCTCTTCCTACGTGAGGTTCTAAAAAATTATATCTGTTCTCTTCCTGCTGGGATGCCATATCCCACTCTGCTCTTATTTTTCCTAGTTTTCCCAGCGTATATATGACTGACTGTATTCTAGGAGTCGAGACGTCTTCCCTTCTAAAGGTGAAATAACCCAGGTACACAGCTAGGTTCATGTGCTTGTTTGTGATGTGATGTCCTTTCACGAGTCAGTTCTGCCTTCCTTCTTGTCGTCTTTTCTGTTCTTGGTTTTATTTATTTGTTTTTGTTGTTTTGGTTGGGGGGAGGGGGTTATTCCCTGTGAGTCGAATTCGAAATGGATATTATGTCCAGTACGGATTTAGCCTCAGGCAGAACAAAGTTGGTTTCTAAGTATCTCTGTAGTCAGATAAGCAATGTTTTTGATTTATCATTTTTCAAACAGAATATTGTTCAGTTTGATGGGCTTATTTTGTTTTTTAGTTGATTTACTTTTTGCTCTTGTCTTTTACATGTTCTGTTTTATTTTTTCGTCAGAAAAGTTCGCCCGCATAACCATGTTGTCGGAAAGATTTCGCTCTGCAGGAGTGTACAGAGTATTATTGCTGCATTTTCCCACAGTCTTCATCTTTAAACCCGAGTGGGTTGAGGTAGCTCCTTGCACCCTTTTGCAAATTTTTTTAAGTCGACTAAACTTGATTGGTTTTGGATTTGTTACTTCATACGTTTAGTAATCGATATGGTGGACGAAACGTTTCCATGCACAAAACAAGGCAATCCTTTATATATTCATTGTGCATTGTATAATTTTTTTCTGATTCTGGACGCCAGCCATGAATGAATGATTTCTTTGCTTAGTTTGTCTCCTGCTAAACTGTCATGTGGTGACCCTGATACGTGGACTTTAAAGAATGTCCGCGGATCTCTGCCTTTTTTGCTCGAACTTCCCTTTCCGGGATCGACGCTGAAGCGGAGTTCCCCTGTCACTGTGCTGAAATGTGTGTTCTTTACCCGCACACATGTATTGGTGTCGATCAAGTCAAGTCTAGGTTAGGGGGCCACAATATGAACGACCTAAGGTATGCTAACGATACAGTCTTGGACTCTGGGTCCAAACTTCATGAGATTCCAACTTGAGTGATAGAGAAAAACAAAGAGAAGGACTTACGGCTGAATGCCAGAGAAAATAGAATGCGTAGTGGTTTCGAAAAGTGTCGATATCCCAGAATGCAACATCACATGTAAGAATGAGAGATTGAAATAGGTCAACAGCTTTAAATACCTTGGTTGTACAATTACACCAGTTGCAAAAAGTAAAAGATGAAACAGCGGATGTAAATATCTTAAGATATGTTTGACAAGATAAGACATGTCTTGTTAAACGGGCACATAACAGTGAGCACAAAGATGATAACTCTGAAAGCGTACGTGTGATAAATCTTTTTGTATGGATGCGAGAGCTGGACTCGTAACAAGGACAGGACACAGCGTGAAGACTGGGACCCGCTGAAATGTGGTATTTACGGAGTATACTTAGAATCTCTTGGGCATAGAGGAAAACAAGTGAGAAGTGCTCCAAATGGCAGGTTGTGAAAGGTCTATATTCAGAATCATCAGAGAGAGAGAGAGAGACATTTGGGATTCTTTGGTCACATTAATAAATCAAATGGACGAGAGAAACTGCTGCTGTGTGGAAAGATAGAGAGGAAGAAGAGCAGGAAAAGACAGAAATCAACATACGCAGATGACCTGAACTGAACATCTTTGCAAAAAATAACTTAATGCAAAGAACCCAGCTGATCAGGAAAACAGACAAGAGACATGAGTGGGATACCATGATAGTCAGTGTCAGCTCCAGACTTGACACCCGAAGAGGTATTACCGGCACCACCCAAGTTTCCTTACTGATTTCCAGGGGGCTTCGTTGTCTTCTCTCTCTCTCTCTCTCTCTCTCTCTCTCTCTCTCTCTCTCTCTCTCTCTGTCTCTCTCTGTCTCTCTCTGTCTCTCTCTCCCTCTGTGTGTGTGTCTCTCTCTCTCCCTCTCTATCTCTGTGTGTGTGTGTGTGTGTGTGTGTGTGTGTGTGTGTGTGTGTGTGCACGCGCGTGTGTGTGAGAGAGAGAGAGAGACAGAGAGAGGGGGGAGGGGGTGGGGCAATAATATATTTTGAGTCTCATCTCGCGAAATCTTGCTACTTGAGAATAGATTTTTTCTCCAGCAAACAAGCTGTCTTCTTCTTTCATAAATTCCATTTTGACAAAGCCCGAGAAGAGTACGCTTGCACAGATTCATTAGTGTGAGGGTTTTTCTGATTTTAATTTCTTTTTGGGGAGGGCGGGACAGTGTTTGTTGTTGTTGTTTTTTTTTTGTGAGAACACTCTGGCACGCTGTTTGAAATGGAGTGTCTGGAGTCTGGAGAACAGATACATTTCTAGTTTGCATGGAAATGTTTGCCCTAACTAATGTTAACTGGGATATTGGCTAGTGTTATTGAAAGATGTTGCCACGGATTGTGATCGTCCTTGTTCGTGTTTATACGATTAACTTGTTATACGATTGGCTTAACATCTCAAACGGTGGTGGTGTGTAACATGACTTCGATACTAATATTACATAATATTATTTTAAACAGTTGTTTGTTAAATGACGTTTTTCGTTCGTTTTCCTTTACCCCCCACCCCACCCACTCTCTATTTTTTTTTTTAATTTGGTTCTCTCTTGGCCCGCTCTGACCAAATGTTTGGAAGACATCACTGCAAGGTCCTTGCTCCTCTTCTTCCCCACTTTAATTGCTTCTGTCTATTTGCTTTTTTTCATTGCTTGTAGTGGCGATTTCCTTGCTGGTATGATTTTCTTTACTTACAACTCACTCAGATCACAAGTAAAAGTAAAATTCCTTTTCGGATTTTACGTGGGCACGCACGCTTAACGTGCATGCTGGAGTCTAGCCGAGAGATAAAAAGATCAAGCTGTTGTGCTTTATACTTGTAGTGGCACTTGCCTTACATTGTCCCACTTTGTGTCTAAGGAAATAATAATGGTGTCCCATCTACAGCGAAAGAGCGTTTCCAATATGTCAATTTCTATGCGCGTTGCTCTTATCGCTGCCACCAGGAAAGGCACATGGAACAAGATTATTTTTGTGGAGTCATGAAAAAATGGGACATTTGTACTCAAGCTTTTTTTTGTGGAGTCATAGAAAGATGAGACGGCAACTGCCATATTTTGGAAAAGGAAAACCAACTAGGATAGAGAAATGAGGGAGAACAAAGAGGCAGGGATTGCTTATGATACATATGCCAGGAGTACCAGGGTACGTCAACTAAACGTTTCTAGTTTATTTTCTCACTAGAAGTCTACTAGTCTAGGTCCTCTGGTGCAAAACTGCTTTCAACACCACGAACTCTTTTTGAGAAATACGGGGATCGTGCTTTCGCATTCCATTTGTATGGGACGCATTGCCTATGAACAAAGATCTGTCTCTTATTTAGAAGCCTTCAAAAGAAATGTCAAAGCTTTTCTTTTTCAGAAATTATGTCACTGTTCTGCCATTGTAAAATGAGGGAATGCTCTACAAAGTTGATTGATTTTTATGTATAAGCAAGGTAAAGTGATTGAGTGCACACTCTAATGGAGAATCATTGCTCTCACTTTTGTTACCGCCCGAAGTAGTTCTCTGATAACGGTTGTGATAACAGCCGTAGACCTGGTCAGAGTTTACAGTCAGATCATCAACTCGGTGACGGTGTAAGAAACAAAAACAAAACACAAAAAAAACTATCGGCATTCGCTGTTCTGAGTTATTGAGTGGTTCTCATTCACTGTCTGAGTATCATCAAGAACAAGGTTAATCGGATACTGCTTAGTCTGGCCTCCCTTCTCTCGGTCAACGCCGTAATTGAAACTACACTTCAACAACAGAGCGTTTGCGTCGTATGACTTCGCGCGATATTGGCCCTCTGATAACGCCAAGGTCTCTATAGAGGACCATAGGTCATTGGCCCTGGACACCTGTGATAGTTTTATGTCAAAACGGTGTGTTTTTTTTTGTTGTTTTTTTTGGTTGTTTGTTTTGTTTTGTTTTTGTTTGTTGTTGTTGGGTTTTTGGTTTGTTTGTTTGTTTGTTTTTTGTTTTTGTTTTTTTGCGAGGGGGGGTGGGGCGCTTATCAATAGGTGCGAAACACTTGACTCTTTGGAAAAAGAATGAATTGAATTATTAGAAAAAATGTCAACGTCACGTCTGGGATGATTGAGTTCTTGAAAACGAAATCTGAATTTGAATAGATTTATTTCTGATTGGCGTGCGATTTCTTATCAATATAATCATAATAATATGCTACGTGTTGTGAATATAAAAACACGTGTGGATTTATGATCACAGTTTTTTTTCCAACCAAGGTCAGTCATCAACGGGGTACATGATGCACTGTACTGTGAAGGACAGATTTCCAACACGCTGCCGACC
>NW_004797365.1:878655-881773 GCF_000002075.1 Aplysia californica
CGCACACACACATTTAGAAAATAATAATGTAATAATATTAATAATAAACCTGTATGTGTGTGTGTTTGTCTTTTGACGCACGTGCCTTCGCCATTATGTACTCTGAAAAATGAATGGCTTTCCCGTGAAGATTTTAAAGTTGGTTTGACTGTCAACCAGCTTATTATCTCCAGTTATCAACGTCCAGAACTAACAGTGAGCCCAGACTCAGCTTTTATGAAGACAAGTCAGATTTCACGAGACTTTGCGAATCACGCATGTGCGTTCGTCATTAACGAAAGTCTACCGTGAAAATGGCCCCAGGCGAAATTTTCAGCTGCTTGGCCAGCAATTAAGGTCCCACTTTAATTGTAGAATTAGTTAACCTATCTTGTATCTCCCGAAAGCTTGTTTTTCTAATGGTTGAGTTTTCCCTATAGTAGAAGTAGAAACACATGTCTTGTTTTCGTTGGTACATTTTTTATGCACTTGTACTTCTGTAATGCCCAAGCAGAAATAATATTAATTCTTGTCGTTGTGTATTTGATTTGTTGTTTTGGCGTCTGTTGGGCCTGTGGTGTTGTTTTTTGTAATATCTTACATTATTTTCTGTGGCATTTTCTCTGTCTCGTCTCGTATTGGAACTGGGCGTATGGTTAAATTAATTCTAATTTTAACGCTTCTCTCTAATACTATCTCTTTTTTATTTTTATTTTCTATCTCTGTACTAAATGACCATTTGTGGCAATATGCTTCTCTTAAATCCAACCTACAAAAATCTAATATGTGCACGGTTTTGGAGATGCTTGCACAGTTTTGTTGGTCCCGTGGTTTTTAGGGAATATTTTTCTTACTTGGTATTTTCTTACAGCTTGGTATCGGCAGCTTCTGGAATTCGGTGTAGACTACAAGAAGGAGGGTATTGTACGGATCTGGCTGGCTAACAAACCCATAGTGGCCTTCTTTAAACCCCAATATGTGGAGGTACGGACGAACAGACTGTCGTCGTCACCCACAGACACGGTGACAGATAAGCCTGACGAAGTAGATTTTAGAACTAGGTTTACTTTGATTTATTTAGTTATAGAGACGTCTGTGAATATCACACACAGACAGACGGGCAGGTTTACAGCACAGGCTCCTGTGGAGAAGTCCGTATGTGAACCCTCTGGAATGGGTCAGCACCTAGCTCAGAGTAGTATAAGAACGTATAGGTCAGCACCGATCTTATACGATAAGGCTTCTCCCAACAGGGCTAATGCAACAGGGCAATTTCTCGAACCCGATGAAGTTGATGTCATGGAAACATGGTTTGCTGTTTGTGCTGATATGAACTGTACAACATTTGTAGGGCAATCTAGGGTGTGCAGTTCGAGCACCGTAGCCAACATGCCAGACATCTGACCAATTCTTTAATGCCTTGCAACTGTATGGAATAGAGTTCCCAAGAAGACCTTTTGAAACCTTACAAGTTTCATTTATTTCTAACAAGGTCTATGCTTAAACGAGTTTTAACTTTAATTAATCAGAACGGTGGCCACGCCAAATAATGGTTATATGATTTTTCCCCCCTAAAAGTGATTATTGTGCACAGTAGCACAATTTTCAGCTTTAATTCTTTGAGTGACCTTCTTTGTAGCCCAACAGGCTGAGGAGTATTGAATGTTCTTCAGAACTAATTCTTCTGTCTTATTCGTCTGTAAATCATGTTTCATGTTACATACACCGTTTTCATATAGTTTAATTTACATTTCTTTAGTCGGTTCTTTTGGCCAAAAGGCATGTATGTGAAGTTAATTCTGCCCTTGAGTATATAACTGCTAGAACGAGTCGGCAGGAAGACATTCTGCAATATTTACAAACACCATGCCCATGGACATTACGAACTACCAGGTTTCTTGATGGAGCCCATTTGTGGGACAACCTTCCTATAGTACATACATGTACATTGTATTTTCTCTCCACCCGGTGGCCTAACAAGAGATCTGGTATTCCACTTTAGAAATGACTTGAGATGCGTGTCTCTTCTCTTACTCAAATGCCAGAACTGAAACGTGCGTTGACAATAATGTGAGGAAGTGTATAATTTTAACGCCCAGTGCAACACTGTAAGGTAAGAGGAGGGACCTCCGAATTTAAAGTCCGTCTCCGACAGGACAGAGCCTTGGATGTGTGTAAAGTGCCTTTCCCAAGGACACAACACCGAGCCGGGCTGAGCCTCGAACCCTCAAAACCACAAACCCACGTTTACGAATCTGGTGGCCTAACCGATGTCACCTTTTTCAGTTTTGACAATCATGGTTCGACTCAAATTTTTTTGATATATATAGTGGTAGGGCGTTATATTTCCATAACAACAACTACAACAGCAGCAACTACAACTGATCGGAGTGGTTCGACTTTCTCCAGGCGCTCCTAAGCAGCACGAAGCACATTGACAAAGCATCGGAATATAACTTCATCCTGCCCTGGTTAGGCACTGGTCTTCTCACCAGGTGAGTCCTGTACTTTAGACTTTGTTCTTCTGTGTGTTTCATGCATGTTGAATACTACATTATTATGTGCAGTTATTGCAGTACTTGCTTGGGTGTTTTTTTTTTCTTTTGGCTATTTTAAAATGTGCATGTGCACGTGGTTTCGCATATAAACTTGTTATTTCTTGAGTACTGATTATATAAATTGATTAGACAAGTAAATAGTGGTTTGCGGGTGCTCAAGTGTGGTTTATTCTCTCTTTCTATCAAACATCTTTCGACTCGACCTCTCCTTCTTCTTTTCCCTATCTATGTGTTACTCTCTAGTAACACCTCTAATCTTCGGCACCCGTATGACCTGTTTGTGTTGCAAGTGCCTTAACTTTCTTACAAAAACTAAGCAAGGCAGGTATTTTGATACATAGGTAGAGGATGGCCACACGTATGGGTGATTCTATGCCACTGCTGCATGCAAAGGGTTCAGTGTTACTGGCCAATGACGTGTCCGTTGACCTTTGCTACAACTGTGTCATTAATCATTCTCCTCGGCTCATTAGATTGTCATCTTCGACCCCATTCTCTTTTTCTGAAAACCTTTCCGCCTCACCGCTGTGATGGCCATTTTGAAGTCGCCCCCGTTTTGTTCATTCATCAAGCCCCTCAAC
>NW_004797365.1:882444-886874 GCF_000002075.1 Aplysia californica
ATCTACTGCTCTTCGTTCGTTCTATTGGTTCCATGCCGAACTTGGGGTTGCCTTTGACCCCAGTTCGAATTCCCATAACTTGGGTTGTTCTACGAATTTTCATTTCTGTCCGCCCACATGCTAAGCCATAGGAGAGATGGGCGACAGACCCAAGGTCTCGCCTCTTTGATAACTTAATTGTGTCTTGTGAAAGCTTTCAACCTAGAACACAGCCCACCTTATATAATGTCAATGACCGTTTATACGTACTGGTGTGTCTCTGGGTGTGAACGTTTGTACATGGCTACCTCAGAATTACAAAGTTCTATCTGACATTTTTGGTCGTTTCGAGTTACTAGATCCATAGGATCAAAAACAAACCAAAAGTTATATCTGCGATGTCAAAATGGTAAGATTATTCAGAGTCGTTATCAAGATATTGAAAGGACTGCATTCGAAAAAGTTTGACCTGGTGTGATACTCAAAATCGTGTTCATAGCACTTTTAAATTCTGAAGTAGCGAAATGTCTCTGGCTGTGACCGTTTGTACAGATATTTGTCTTTGACCGTTTAAACGGACTGGTGTCTGTCCTGGTGACCATTTTTACAGAAAGATGTCTGTCGTGGTGACCGTTTGTACTGACAGGTCGCTATCCTAGAATACAAAGTTATATCTGCTCAGTACCTAGTTTTGTGAAATTTCCCGTCAAAATATTTCAGTTTCTTAACATGTCAAGCTTTTTTTAATGCAATTCTTTGGATATCTTGATAACGTCTCCGAATTATCTAGCGATTTTGAAAGAGCAGAGAGAACTGTTGTTTTCTGACCTCATGGTCGTGGAAACTCAAAACAGTCAAAACGTCAGATAGAACTGTGTGACCGAGTTCGTTTCCCGAATGGGGAGAATTCTTATCGAGCATTGCGGTCTTTCTCCTAGGATGTTGTATCCCTCTCAGCCCGGGCTGGCCCTGACAGGCGGGGTCGGAAACCCGCCATCGTTTACACAGCTGAGATAATTTAGGGGGCGTAAAACACCTACATAAGACAGATACTGCCTATACTCCCTTTGACTAGAAACACTTGTGGCTTTGGGATCTGCCACTCTTACAGTGTCTCAAGGTACACCGTTAGCTCTGTAGGTACCACGCAATACTGTGAGAGGTTGACCATTGTTCAGAACATGGGTTGTTTTGGGGAGTTTTAAAGACTTTCCACCCTTTTGATTCGGTCACATCGGACATAGGCATTAATTACGGAAGTCCCGCCTCGTGATAAAGCTTACAGCTTTTCTGCTCTCTTAACATGTTCTGTCATCTGCTTTCATCTCCACTTTCTCTGGGCTCCTGACTCTTTCTACTGCTACTCTTGGCTTTTTCTTACTGCTGTCATTCAGCCACACCCCTGATCTTAGGGTAGGTAAGATGGAACACCTAGCCTTCTCGGATAAGGGCGAAACAATTCTAGGAGGTCCCATGTGTAAGTTGCGCACGTCAAAAATCCCTTAGTGGTCCTAAAATCTATAAGAGTAGACTTCGGCCGCCCCCGGACAAAATTCAAAATTAATCCCTACCAAACAGAAAATACTTAATGTGTCCCGCGCGCTCATATGACTTTATGCAGTTGCGAGCGCCGTAAAACACTTACTAAAACAAAAGCACCGCACAATTTCGGCCACGCTAGACGCTGTGGAAAGCGGACGGATGCGAGCGAATGAGACACGCAGCGGTCTTTCAAGGCTATTCCACGGTAACTGATGGGACAGCAAAAATACCTCATTTGTCCTGTCATTTTTTTTCCTCTGGTATCCGTAGGATGTCGAGGGGAGGTGCTGGTTTCGGTCCTGTGCTAGGTGTGTAGCGTTTGTGGTAGATATGTTATGTTGTTCCAGGAAATCTTTTACCCCATCCAGCCAGGTCTTTCTTGGTGTTACCTCTTGCTTTGAAGCCGGATTTTCGGGTGTTGTAAACACTAGACAGCTGTTGTTTCTGGGGCATTATGGTCCAAACCATTGGACTCTTATTGACGCTCTATGAATTGTATTACTGGCGGTATTCCGGTTTGTAGACGTTTGGTTTTGGTTTCGTTTCCGATGCGGTCTTTTCTGGTGACGTTGATGGTTTTGCGAAGACACCTCATTTCGCATGCATTCATTTTTCTTTCTTGCGCCTTGTTTAGAGACCATATATGACACTGGTATGTTAATGTTGGTATGAAGATGCTATTGATGAGCTGAGATTTTACTTGGTAGGGATGTTCTTGTGACTGAGCACGGGTTCTTGTGACTGAGCACGGGTGCTAGCTGGTACGTCACTGCATTTGTCTGCATAGTTCTTGTTTTTATTTGTTTGTCCATACGCCCACATTGTGTGAAGATGTTTCCCAAATATTTGACTTCCTCTACTTGTTGGAGTTGTGTTCCGTCAATAAGGACGTTGAGTTTCCCTGGTTTTTTGCTGACCTTCATAACTTCTGTTTTTAAGATGGAGATTTTCATGTTTATGTGTTTACATACCTCATTTAGTTTTGTGATGTGTTTTTGTAATTCCTCTTCACCTGTATTTAATATACTCTGGTCATCAGTTACCGAAGCTAAACATGTCACAGAATTTGCATGAAGTTATTTATCTTTTTTTAAACTAAATTTAATATGATTCTTAATATGTCTTTCAAATGCTCTGATCATTTAAAGTTGAAATAAATAAATTCATATTGAATTCATATCACTGTAAGAAAGTATGGTCCAAATGTCCCGTCAGTTACCTTGGGATGGCCCTACTGCTAAGGAAGCAAGTAGTTAAAAAAACAACTAAAACCTTTCCGTGCATTAGCTGTGGGGTGGTCTGTACGGGCGCTCTGGACACGAGGCTTAGCATTGACGTATGTGTGTGTGTGTGTGTGTGTGTGTGTGTGTGTGTGTGTGTGTGTGTGCGGACTGTGTGTGTGTGGACTCTGTTGTGTGTGTGTGTGTGAACGTGTGGACTGTGTGTGTGTGTGTGTGTGTGTGTGTGTGTGTGTGTGTGTGTGTGTGTGTTCCTTCTTCTGCTTGCGCGTGTGAGAAAGAGTGGACCGGTACAATGGGCGCAAAAGGCAGAGAGCTTTGCACCCCCCCCCCCACACACACATTCCATCAACCCTAGTCTCCCCCCCCCCCCCCCCCCGAAAAAAATGGGTGTATTCTTTTGTTGTCTCGACGGATTCGTTTATTATTGCCAAGTGAACTGTACTTTGGAAAACATTCTTTCATAGTACAATAGCTTTCCAGTGTTTGCTTGCAATAGAAAATTGTCTGAACTAATGGCAGCTTCGAGATCTTGTTTCATTTTGATTAGGTGATTGTTACCCTATCTGTTGTTGTTGATGTAACTCATGGCCCTGCAGAACAATAGGTGTTGTTGTTGGAGGGGGGTTTTGGTAGGGGAGGGGTTGTTTTATTTTTTAAATTATTTTTGTTTTGTTTTGTTCTTTAGCCATTAATGTTCCCTGTGGAATTATGGAAAGTATAAATTTTATGAGAAGCTAGAGTGGGCCACTCACTAATACAAGCAATTAGGAAGAGACAAATACAGTTTCAAGGAGATTTTAACAGACAAAGGCCTTGAACATCTTGCTTTCACTGGTAAAATAGAAGGAAAACAAAAGGCAGGGGTAAGCCAAGAACAACTCGCAGAGAAAGCTTGTGTGGGTACCTGATGGGGAAATACAAGGAGAATAGGTGTTCTTTTGTGCATCTAAACAGAGCAATAAGTGGCAAACCATGACTGTTGATGTCTGTTTTAGATCTTGAACCAGTAGATTTAATTAGATCTAATTATGAATCTGGAATTTCTTTTAAAGCACCGGTGACAAATGGCGCGTAAGGAGGAAGATGTTGACCCCAACATTTCACTTCAACATCCTGAACGACTTTCTGTATGTGTTCAACAAGCAGTCAGAGGTGCTCACGAAAAAGCTGGACGTCAAAATGAAGCAAGGCTCATTTAACCTGTTCCAAGATGTTGCGCTGTGTGCTTTGGATATCATTTGTGGTGAGTGCAGCAATTTCTTCATACAGATTTATTTGTTTGATTTGACCTTGAGAATGTAACTTATATTATTTATATAAAAGACACATCTTAGAGTCACCCAAAGGAAGTGTGATGTATGATACATATATATACAAAGATATATATCTACAAAGAAAATCAGGTGGCATCAGTGACGGAACTTTACAATTTTAAGGATTATACACATTTGTCTTCTATACTTTGGTCTTTGCTGTTCTTTTTTTGTCTGTAGAGACTGTTATATATTAATAAGAGATGAGAGGGGAAAAGGAAGGGGTTGGGAGGTGTAAATGAGTCCTTCTTGTGTTGATGGAGGAAAGCTAATGTTGGGAAAATTAATTTTCTGACCTTATTGAGATGAGGTCAGAACAATCTCTCTCTCTCTCTCTCTCTCTCTCTCTCTCTCT
>NW_004797365.1:887288-905575 GCF_000002075.1 Aplysia californica
TCTTTTTCTCTGTCACACATAGATATACGTACACACACAAGCACACACACACACACACAAACACACACACACACACAAACACACAAACACGCACACACACACACACACAAACACACTCAAACACACACACTCAGACACACACACACACACACACACACATACACCCACTCACACAATACGTACATATATACACAAACACACATACACATTAACACACACACACACACTCGAACCTCCCAGACTTTTACAGCTATTGTTATATTTTGTTGTGTTTCAAGATAATACAGTTATGGGTTTTGTTAAGACACCATTATCTGCGCTGCGCTGCTCTGCTCAACTCGTTTAACGTTAATATCTCTGGGTCACAAAAAAGTAGGCCTACAAATACAAAGACATTCCTTTATGTTTTTTTCTTCTTGTCAACATTGAGACCCCCATATCATGCATAAAAAAGTCATTAGTGTTTGACTGGTATTTACTGTCAAGCATTATTATCTACGAGTATATTGGTCCATTCCCCTTTTCATTACTAATTCACAGGTGTTTAGTCAAAATATTCCATGTTCCGATAGTTTTATTCTTTTAGACAAAAGATCTTGCCTTTAGATTAGTAAAATAGTGTCAGTGTTCTAAATGAAGACTGCTCCAAGTATAAAGCTCCAATTTCATATATCCAAAAGGGGATCGTAATGGAGCTATTGTCAAAATAGAGACATGTTTATTATGAAATGGTTAAATTATTTAATGGTTAAAGGTACCTGCCACATGAAATTACTCATGATATGGAGTAACAGTTCACAGGGTCTTCATTCTGAGAATACTCTACTTCAAAAGTCTGACAGTCAACATCCGAAGGCTTTTGCTTTTGGGTTGAAACCCAGGAAATCAAATGAAAGAAAAAGGAGTTATTGTCAAACTGTCCTGAAACTTGGGGTGGAGTGGCTTAATGTTTACCAGACATTATTTTTTTAACATGAATAATTGTATTTTGGCCTACTGAGAGGGTGAGGGGACTCCCCGTGGCTGTTCTTTTGGTTTAGATCAGCATTCTCTTGCAGAATCCTTGTTAGAGTGGTGTACATTGTCGGCTAAAGACACAGCCTAGAGTCGTACAGGAGGTGGGATTCAGATACAAAGGTATATCTTTATAGTAAAAAAAACTGACATATCAGTAATGGATCCAAGATGTTAAGAATGATATCTGGTCGTCTTTTCTACTTTTCTGTTCTTCTTTGTCTGCAGAGACCGCTATGGGCAAGACCATTGATGCTCAGCAAAGTGATTCTGAGTATGTCCACGCTGTTTACAGGTCAGTTTTCTCGATCTGCTCAAAGATTAAGGCGGACTGCTTATACCGGGTATCTAAAAAAAGGAACCCATTTATAGGGAAATGACGTGGTCATCTTTCGACCAATTGCAACAAAACCTTGAACTTCAACCAGGGGACATCACATTCATCAATATGAAGAAAATCAATTTATTTGTTTGAAAAATGTCAGATTTTAAACATTTCTAATAAAATTGAGTAAAATACAAAACTGCTATTTAAAAAAAAAAACATATTGTGGATAAACATTTGTGGATTGAAGATCACATTTATATATATAAGATTGGAATTGCCGAAAATACTCAGGAATGGTGGTGGCTATTTGAAGTATATGCTCCAAGTATTGACCATTTCTGTCCCGAGAAGGTCCGATACATAATTGGAAATTTTGAATTACATTGTAGCATGTTTCTGGTCGATTGTTTGGACCTCCTGTTTAACACTGATTTTCAACTGTTTGATTGTTTGTGGGTTGTTTCTGTAAAGGTTGTCAAAAAAGTCCTTAAGGAAATTATCAAGGGGCTTCAAGTTGGGCAAATGTGATGACCATTCGCTTGTGAGCTTTTGGCTTATAAGGTGTTCTCCAAACCATGCCACAGTCACTCATGATGCTTTGGGTGTGGTCCCATCCCACAAGAACCAGGCCTCCTCAACAGCATAACACCATCTCCTCCCTTAACTTCTCCTAAACTTTCTCAGTACGGTGAGATATCCATCTGATGTTACAGTCATGCTTGTCCCATCCTCGTCCTGAAACCAGAGTGAACTGATCAAGCCCCTGTAGCTGAATGCTTTTAAGAAGTAAAGTTTTGTGCTTTATCCAATTTTGGTTGAAATATTTACAAATTGATATTTTTCGAACGTGGTTGATTTTCATCATATTGTGCTGATGTCTCCTTGGTTGAATTTTATTTGTTCGAAGTTTTGTTGATATTGGTGCAAAGATGACAGAGTTATTGCCCGCTAAATGGGTCCTTTTTTTTACTTCCTGTACCTTATACACATTTTGCTTAGAATGTAATTGATTTTTTTCAAGTCTTTTAATGCTTCCTTATGGTATATTCACCTATGTTCTGATTTCATGACAGAATCTGCTGAAGTCATACCAGGATGATCAATTATATCGTTCAAAAAATGGAAATGTTGAAACCTTTTTTTCTCTGTTGCAGAGAAAATGAGACAACCATTTTTGTTTTCAGTGTCAGCAAATTCCATCTGTCTGCATCCTTTCATTATATGTCTACCTCTTTTTTCATCTGCATGTCCATCTGTGTATCAACCGATATGTCTGTCTGTGTCTGAATATTGCAATGATTGTAAAGGTCAAATACTGTGCATAAAAATGAGAACCGAAGTAGAATGTCAAAAATAGAAGAAAGAAGATAACAAGGATGTAAGACAGTCGTAGGACCTTTTATATGTGGACTTGTGCTGTTGCTTGATTGATGCAGTACTGTTCCTCCTCTAAAAGTGACCCCAAAATACTCTGGATCAGACCATAATGTGCACTACACAAGGTGCATACAGAAAGTAAGCCCTCTTTTCAGACCATTCTTGCACATCATCAGATTTCCCCCAATTGCATACCATGGTGAGTTCAACCATCCTTTTTGAAAGAACTGTGAAATAATTATTTCACTGGAATGCTGGAGTAAGGATAGCAGACAAGACGTCAAAAAGTAGAGCCTGCGTTTTAACTATTTCTTCCACAATTTGGCTTGTTTTGTGTGCTCTCAAGGTAGCTTCTGCCAACATGCAGGAAAATATAGAAAATGCTAGCAAGTGTGAGATTCAATCAGTGATTTGTGTCATGAATGCACAGAGCTTAAAATGCAGTAAGATACACCGTCATCAGATAACAGTATGGCAAAAATGTGATGAGTGAGGGTATGATAAGGAAATGGAATGACAGACAAAATGTCCGTTTGAACAAACAAACCCAGTAGTGAACACCAATCTTCAGGAAATGAGAAAGTAGAAAACAAAATCAATGAAGAGATTTATTAGGACAGACACTTTATATTCTCTTCCTGTTCCCTCTGTTTTCCTGAAATTTCAAGGAGTCTTCTGCATGAAATTGTTAAGGACCATTTAGCATATATCGAAAGTTGTGTGCTCCCTGGGTTCCCAAGATGTTCGTACAAACAGCAAAGATTAACGATAAACATGTGCTTCTACTATTCTAGCACGATATTACACTGAAGGAGATACACTTCCGAGCCACATTCTCATAAGGGATAAAACTTAAATACGTCATGTCACACCTGAGTCAAAGGAGCAGTCGAAACAGTGAGAAGCATACAGATTTGCCTGTACTGGAAAATGATTCTAATAAACTATTTGAAAGAAGAAAATCATGAGCGCAGTGTTCTGAGACAGGCTGGAATTCAATTAATTGATGGATTTCTTGCCAAATAGAGCAACAGTTATTTTTTATGTTTACAATATCCCTCAGAAATTGCACACAGCAAGTCAAAACAAAAGATATGGGGTGTTGAGCTCTGATGTTGTTTTGCTTCATGACAGCACCTCTGTTCAGACTCAGATATGAAAATTCAGATGGGAACTGTTGAAGCAATCATCTTACTGCCCTGAATTGGCACCAATTGACTATTTATTGTTTTTGCTTCTGAAGCAGTTTTTAGGTGGTCAGCAGTTTGACTCAGAGGACAAGTTGCAAGAAGAATTGAAATTCTAGTTGGCTCACTGGTTGCAACTTTTTATGAAGAGTTTGTTAAGAAACTTGCTTCGGGCAATGAAAAATGTGTGAATAACTGAGGCAATTGTGTCAAAATATAGAAGAAGAAGAAGAATAAATAGCATACATTTGTACAGCGCATACCTCCGCTCGACAGCAAGCTTTATGCTCTTTACACTGTATTAATAAAGTCTGGCAGATATCGTGAAATGTATAATTTGGGGGTAAGTGATTACTATTATTCTCTTCATTCGAAACAGATCTTATTCTGGGTACCCCTTGTCTGTTCATAATTTTAGTATTTGTGTCACGTACACTCCAGCAAGGGACTTTTCCTATCAGTTGGACTGGTACTTGACTCTGCTTCAGCACTGGACGTGGTTTTATCTAAAGATAACCAAGGGTGAACAATTGTACCGGGTGAAATATGATGTCAACAAAAGCCTGATTTTGTATACAATTCAGTTGAACTAAATCAGGGTTCATAACCCCAAGGGTAAAAAGATTAATTTTAGCACGGTGGAAAGTTCCCATATAATATCTCAATTTGTCTCATCCTTTATCACAATAGTAAAGGTGATGCGATGACCCACCCTACAAAGTTACAGTTATATATATAAACAGTCGTACAATGTTGAGCCTTGAACCATGCACTTTGTTGTCTACGTATCATTGGTCCAAGCTGGTGGCGTTATGTGAACATTCTTCTTCCTTTTATCAACTTGCCATCTGATCACTGGCTTTCCTCTACCTGTCCAATTCTTGGTTGCCACCAACTATCCTTGTCGATTTATCTGTCTTTGTATTTTGATGCCGCATTGTTTTTCATTTGTTTTAATATGAATTGGGTTTTTTTAGTTTTCTTTAAAGCTTTTATTTTTGTATTATGTTTTAGGGCATTTTATGTTTTACAGGTATAAGTACCTTGGTTACACCTTCTCTGATACCTGTACTCCTCTATTATTTCTTATTTTGCTGTATAGTACATTTTGCCTTTCTTAGTAGGTAAGCAAACACTCTTGGTCCTTGGTTTTGTATAGACCTATGGCATAGTAGGCATGACTAAGATGGCTAATGCAAGTCACAAAACTTGGGAAAGGATCGATAATCTGTTTTCTGTTGGGTCAACTTGTATCTTTTTAGATGTTAGATATAATAATATGTCTTAGCTGGTATGTATTTTTAGTCGGCGTCCGTGGTGTAGTGGTTAAGCGCTTCTCAGTCAGATCATTTATTTTTCTGTCTTTCTACTAGTGACGTTGTATTCTTGTCAGCCCAGACTGTCCTGACAGGCAGGATCTAAAAAGTTGTGTTGACAGGGGCGTAATAACACTTACATTATTGAAAAGAAAATTTCTTTTTTCTTGAGGCCTGGTCTTAAACTCCTCTTCTTTGGGTAACAGTCAACAACCGTCTTTTTCCAAGTTGTAAAGCTGACGGGCACTTTGTGACCTTGGGAAGAAAATTTGCACTAAAAACTATGGTTGTAAATGAGAGCAACTCTATAGTTAGCCATTTTAACTGTAATGATAGGAACAATCTTTAGACATTCTCACTCCTATCCTCTCACGAGGTCAACTCTGCTCATTCCTTAGGATCCTAGTCTTCGCTTGTGGCGGGTTGGCGGGTGCTCTGGTGTGATTTGTCCTTCATTGCTATCAAATATCTATTGTCCTTATCTCTCCACCTTCTTTTTTGTGTTGGTTACTCTCTTGTAATACTTCTAATCTTTGGCACTCATATAACTTAATTTTGTTGCAAGCTCTGTTAAACTCTATAACTAAAACAAAAATGTTTAGTCTTCCTCTAGACACTGCAGTATTCATAATAAGCTGGACCTCCAACTTTCACCAAATGGCTTGTTATAGCTTATTGGCTCTTCACTAGGCTGTTCCCAATTCTTCTGAAATATCTAGTAGAGATCATCAGTTGTCCTTCCAGACATAGGTAAAATGGTGTGGGCTGAAATTAACTCTTTTGGTGTCATGTTGGACTGCTACGCGGGTTACCGTTGTTCTCATTTTCTAATTCTGTAGTAGACATCCTTGCAGTATGGTTTATTGGAGATATTTGATGGCTCTCCACCCATCTGGCTCAATCTCACTGGAAAAGGACATTAGGTTTGATAGTCAGGACTCTTAAAGAATCTTGGGATGTGGTTTTTCTCTTTCTACTTTTCCTCTACATTTCTTATGAGGTGAAATGTAGCAGGTAACGTTATAAATCATAAAATTCAAATCGCTACTTTAGAATTACAAAGATTTTACTGATGTATTTGGCTGTTGAGTTACTAGGGAGTTTCAAGTTGACCATAAGGTTCTATCTGCTCTATCAGCATTGTAACATTATTTGGATTCATGATGAAGTGTTCAAAGAATTGCATTAAAACAAAAGCTTAACCTGTGGTTAAACTAAAAAAAAATTTTATCCAAATTTCTCAAAACTAGGTACCGTACTAAGCGGATAGAATTTTGTAATTCTAGGATAGCGAATTGATACAGTCAAAGTTGGAGAATTATTTCACTCTGCGGTTCATTCAAACAATTTCAGAATGAGCACTCTGATAGATGGGCGGATGAGGAAGCCCTGGTTCTGGTCTGACCTGCTGTACAGCATCATCGGACATGGGAGAGAACATGCGGACAAGCTGAAAATCCTCCACGACTTCACCAACTCTGTAAGTTGTCTCTACTCTCATGTTGAGGTTTTAAGATTTGTGCTGAGTTAACGAGTTCCATTATATCAGTTGAGACTCCTGGAATAGATGAAAATATCACATTGTTATTATTACAGCAACTGACTCCAAAGTCTTCAAAGAGTGAAGGGGAGCAGGGTGGGATGAAAGTGAGTGCTTGAAATCTAGCATATCCGAGTGTTTTGAAAGGTGGCAGTTTTTCTAACTTAATTCCGCATATTCTGGACATATGCTTCTCTCAGTGTAGTCACTGAAACTTTCTTCCCAAATCATAAGGATAAATTGGGAGGAATGTTCATAGCTCTTGTTTTTGCCCTGTTTTAACAAACAAAATTCATGATGGAGACTTTTCTATGGCAACAATTAAGTAAGTGTAGTGGCACTTACTGAATTTCTTCTTCTCTCACATGATATAGGATCCTACTCTATGTTACAACATTGTGATTAAGGAAAGATTTTGACCCTCTGGTGCCCCACAATAACAACTTAGAATTGTTGCCATTTTCTGTGTCTTTGATTCAACAAATATGTGTCACGACTTTGTGGAATCAGGTGCTCGTCAATTTCTGGACATACGGAGTTATTGGCTTTATCTTAAAGCATATATGTTAATTTGTCTTGGTTTTGATTCAATAAAGAACTATTTTCCTTGAATAGAAGTCTAGATATTTGTGATTGAAGGAGGTGGGGATGGCTTAGTGTCAGAGGTAAAATTTGTGAGAAAATGGTTGCCAAAGTTTGGTGACTTCCAAAGCTGAATGTCCTTGAAAAATGCAAATTTACATTTTATATGCCTTTGGTCAACATTTGTTAGTTACTGGCTCACAAATGTGTTTTTTAATGAATATAAAAAATGTTGGGCAAAAAACAGAAATGTTGAGAAAAATTGCCTAATGGACAGAAAAATGACAGTGTCTTCAATTTCATTAATTTGACAAATGCCTGATTTCATCACGATGCTTTAACAAATGTTTTTGTTCACATATCAGGTCATTGCTGATCGCTTGAAAGATTTTGACCAGAAACAAGCTGAACTTGTGAGGAAGGAATTGACTGGAGAAGCTGTGGAGCCTGGACACAAAAAGGTGCGGCTAGCCTTTTTGGACATGCTGTTGTACATGTCGGAGAACTTGACCAAGTTAGACATTCAAGACATACGGGAAGAAGTGGATACTTTCATGTTTGAGGTGAGCAGGGTTTTTTGTTTTTTTCATTTTTTCAACTAGCATTTATATGTTTTTCTCAGTCCAGTGGGTAAGGTATTTGCGGGGAAATTCATCCTGGATTCATGCTAAAGACGGTAAGGCACTAAAGTCCAGTCTTGAACTCTGTGCTGTCAATATTCATCACTATTTGAACAATCTCTTTAAATAAAAAAAACATGCCGAAATAAAGCAGACTCAACTGTGAGCGAGTGATTGGCAGCTGCTCCGGTGTCGTTTGCTCCTTCTTTCCTGTCAAACATCTATCATCCCTGTCTCCCCTCTTTCTGTTTTTTTGCGTTTGTTACTCTCTAGTGACTCCTCTAATCTTCAGAATTTACGAAGGTTCTCGTATATGACCTGATTAATGTATGTTGCAAGTATGGTAAAATGCTTACTACAACATTTTTTTAAAAAAGACTTCACTGTATATATTATGTACGTATATGTGTTTGTGTATACAGTGGTCTTTGCATCCTGTTAGTCCTGATTTTGTGAACTTGGAAATGGGAATGCTCACACAGTGTGAGTCCTCAAGAAAAGGAATTGAATGAGTACTTACTTTACTTTGTTCACTTTATCTCTGCCTTCTACACCATGAGGTGTCATGGGGAGGTAAAGACATCGGGTCTTTGCAAACTGAGAAAAGCCTCCTGGGGCAGAAAGTTGCAACTTTACCTTTTCCTTGATCTTCCTCCCTCTCTGCTGCCAGGGACTTTTGTGTATGTCATTGGATTTTAGGGCAAGTTGATTGATAGAAGTATGAGTGTAATGTCAAAACCATTTGATTCTTTGCTTTTCAATATGTGGTTGGACTGGTACGATACCCACTATTTCTTTAATGGCTGAGTTATGGTCTTCAATCAAACAAAAGCAGGCACAATTTTTGTCTGAAGCTACACTTGAAATTAGTATGAATGTAAACAGATACACACACACACCCACACACACAACCCCCCCCCCCCACACACACACTCACAAACACACACACACACACACACACACACACACACACAAACACACACACACACACATATTTTTCAGTTTGTGAGTACAATATTTGGCTTCTAAGCACATTTGTTTGGTATGAGTTTATAAAGTTTGTGTGTTCAGCTGTGTGGAAGCACATCAATATTGTAATCTAAAATTTAAATCAAAGTCCAGCAATTGAAAAATGTCTATAGCAGCAATAAAATGATGATGCATCTAATGTTATATTACATTTGTCCACTCTACTTTTCTTTCATATTTAATTTAAATGAGAGTAGTATATAATTTAAATTTCTATGTATACCTGCATGTGTTTTTACGGTCCTGTACAGCCAAGAAAAATTTCCCTCTGGGGCAATAAAGTATGATCTTATCTTATCTTATCTTATCTTAAAATCCCGTTGTATTTCAGAGTTCGTGTTAATGTCTTTTGGTATGCAGTGAAGCTGATGTTCTATACAGTGACCAAATTTGATTTGTTATTTATAAATATCTAGGGTCATGATACAACGGCAGCAGCTATGAATTGGGCTACACACCTTATCGGAGCCAACCCAGAAGTGCAGGCCAAAGTGCATGAGGAGTTGGACAGAGTATTTGGTATGTTACTTTTCGTATTTTGATTCTTTTTGTAGGTTCTTATTAGTCAACCGTTATGACACCCTTATCTTCTGTTTTCTGTTATCCGTCTTTGAAAGTTCTTTTTTCTGGCGCTCAAACCCTGGAGGATTTAACTGTAGCTTTCACTTCCAGTAGTGCTCACAGGCGCTCGTCAAACAAAGCGAAATTTAAGAAACAGGCATTTTTCCGCAAGTTTGGCTATTTTTATTGAATTTTTGTTTTTTGACTGAACACTTTTTATGTCCATATAAAGATACATTTCCGTTTACCGAAAAAAGCCTTGAGTAAAGGCACAAAATATATACATTTTTAGTTTCCGAGTACTCTCAAGCTATTGCAGTTACCAAACTGTGGCAGAAATTTTCTCGCTAGTTTCACCTCTAAAACCAGCCAACCCCACCTCCTTCAATCGCAAATATGGGGGCTCTCTCGTGGCTTAGGGGTTAAGGTGTTTGCCTCTCATTCAAAGGTCCCGGGTTCAAATCCAGGTAGCGACCGAAAAATTTTTTTCTCTAAAATTGTCTCCTTTCACCTCCTTTCCTGCTCTCTAGCAATGTTCTATCGTCTGCTTTTGTCTCCACTTTCTGCCCCCACCCCCTCACCTCTTTGGCCCCCTCCTTTAGGCTCCTGACTCTTTCTGCAGCTTTTCTACTGCTACTCCTTGGCTCCTTCTTACTGCTGTCTTTCAGCCACACGACTGATCTTCTGGTAGGAAAAATCAACAAAATCTCAGAGGTCCCGTGTGTAAGTTGCGCATGTTAACTCTTGTCCTGCGTCTGTGCCGAGATGCAAATTTTATCAGCAACCAATTACGTCGGACGTGCCGGGCAGGCCGCCGGGGTCACTCAGTGTGTACTGTTAGTGTACAGCGCGCGCACCGAGAAACGTGTGTTTTCGCCATGAATACCGCGGGAGTGTGTTAATCAATGATGAAAATAACGCTCTATCTTTCATAGCTTTCTGTTTATAAAGTGTTACAAACACATGAATAACCCCCTCTCACAAGCTGATAAGACATTATGAGTAGTTACGCCCATTCAAATAACCTTTCTGGACGCTCTTGTTGTTATGAATGACCTGAGGTTCGAAAGGGGATAATATAGGTCAATTTCCGAATGTTTTACACTCAAATTGTTCTTTGTACCTGCACAATGGTATTCAAAACTATCAAACAAGCTTATTTTTTATCAGGTAGTACCATTTGATACAAAATCAAGCTCGTTTGAAAGGTTTTGTATAGAAAAATGGAAGTCTTGTTTCCTGACTATCCTTTCGAGCTCCTCATGGCTAAGTGGGTCAATTTCTTCTATAATTTCATTGGACGAACATCTAGAGCTACCAACTTGGCATGTTTTGAATGAGACGTATGCCTCGATTACGAACCAACACAGGCAGTTCTAGAAGAAGGCTACAAATGCACACAAACTCAAGCAGACTGATGCACACACACTTGACTTGCGTGAATGGAGATCCAACTCGTGACCCGAGTGACACGTAAGATGATGCACGCTGCGTGCGCGCTGAGCCAGGGGCTACACTGATTCGGGACTAGAACATATGCGAGGTGCCGAAATACGCTTATCGGGCTACATAAACCCAGCTCCCGCAGGACGAGGGTTAGAGATCCCTTTGTGGTCTAAAATCAATAAGGGTAGGCTTCAGACGCCACCCGGGGAAATTCAAAATTTCCTACCAACTGAAAATGTTTAATGTGTCCTGCGCGCTCAGATGACCTTATGCAGTTACGAGCACAGTAATATACTCCCCCCCCCCCCCCCCCAATCACAAATATCTCGATTTCTTTTTAAGGTACATGAGTAACTTTTTCAACCAAAGCAAAGCAAATGAACAGGCTTTAAAATGACACCAATAACTCAATATATTCCAAAATTAACGAGCACCTGATTCCACGGAGTTGTGTTACATGTGGCCCATTTCCCTGTCGGGCAGAATTTTTTTCGGAGTGGCTACTCGCCCGATGTCGGGTGACTACCGCCGGGCTACTCGCCCGATCTAGGGTTTCTGCACATGTTCCGGGCGAACGAATTCGGTCGATTAGCCCCGCCTGGCCTGCGGCTTCCGGCCCTTGGGGATTTCTGCGCATTTACCATGCTCCTTTAAAATTCGCGTGATCAATCACGCAAGATTCAGTCACTCGCTCGGTCACTCCTTGTCCTCCAAGTCAAGAGTCGGATCGGTTCTAACGTGAAAGTTTGACTCTGACTGCAACTATCAGATCAAATTGACATTATTATAATACATGTCATGTATGACAGTGGGACTGGCCGTAATGTATACAATAATGACTGTATTGCACCTGGTCAGCTTGTGAACAGACACAGAGAGAAAACGACAGGAATCAATAATTTTAATAACAAAAACACCCCCCTCCTCTCTCTCTCTCTCTTTCTCTCTCTCTCTCTCTCTCTCTCTCTCTCTCTCTCTCTCTCTCTTTTTTTTTTTCTCGTTCTCACTCACTCTCTCTCTCTTTCTCGTTCTCACTCTCTCTCTCTCTTTCTCGTTCTCACTCTCTCTCTCTCTCTTTCTCGTTCTCACTCTCTCTATCTCTTTCTTTCTTCTCCCCCCCCCCCCCTCCTCCTCTCTCTCTTTCTCTCTCTGCCCGATGACAAAATTTATCGCTTTCATCTCCGTGCTACTGCTGGAACGTTTGTTTACACTCGTATCACGGGCCGTCACGCGCTAAGAAGACGGGTTAGATCTAGCGCCCAAGTCTCGTTCAGACGCGAGATAGGTCAATTGAAATATGTGAGGCGTGCTGACAAAATGAGTTACTTCTCACAATCCACAAATGGAGATATTAGCCCAAAATCAACACCAGGGCCAAATTTGTAGATTTTCTATTGATGTCGTATTCTTTAAGTAAAGCATGCCTTATATTATTTCCTAGTTAAAAATTGTAAAAACTTCATCTATAAGCGTGATGTAGCGATTTCCATAGGGCTCGAATCCGAGAAGTAACTCATTTAGTCAGCACCCTTCACATATCTTGGTAGTAGTTAGACAATATTTAATAACATCATGACGCTGCATTTCTATTGCTAGTAACTTTGTCACCGGCATTCCGATGAATGATATAGAATCTAAATAATTAATGAAGGGTGATAGATCTAGGGGATCTACAACAATGTAGTCAACTCGCGAGGTAAACCTCGGAAGACGACAAAAATAGATAATAGATGGCGGAAAAACATCATCTATGATCTATTTTGGGCCAATCGCAGAGATGTGCTAGGCGCTAGGTGCTGTCAATAGCTTCATGTCGCTCGGAAGGCCGCGAGGCGGTGTTTACGCTACCTAATACGGGGTGCCCACTACGGATGGGATGGCCCGACTCAGCTTGTTTGTTTTCAGTTTCAGGCGATTGAGTCGGGTGATCGGCCCGATCTAGCCGTAATGGGCACCCCGTATAAGACTAAGACTAGATCTAGGTGACCGACTCCAGGTAGGCAGAAAATGCTTGCCACCAGAGGTTGCAGAAATCCCCACGGGCCAGTAGCGTCAGGGTACTTGACCGTAGTCGGTCGACTAGCCTGACGCTAGCCACCCCACATCGGACGAGTAGCCTGGCGCTAACCGCCCAACATCGGGCGAGTAGCCTAGCGCTAACCACCATACATCGGGCGAGTAGCCTGGTGCTAATCACCCAACATCGGGCGAGCACCCAACATCGGGCGAGTAGCCTGGTGCTAACCACCCAACATCGGGTGAGTAGCCTGACGCCAGTCACCAAACATCAGGCGAGTAGCACCGGCCAATTTTTTTTTCTCACTGCGATCTTACTGTTATTGCCTCTTGTTTTATGCACAATTTACTTTTGCAAGGGTATGTTAATGTTTTTATCTTTGCCTTTGTTGTCAGGAAATGATGACAGAGATGTGACTGCTGAGGATCTCAAGGAATTGAAGTATCTGGAGTGTTGCATCAAGGTCAGTTCAGGGCTGTGTGTGTGTGTGTGTGTATGTGTGTGTATGTGTATCTGTTTCAATGTGTGTGTCTGCATACGTGAGTGAGTGTGTGTGTGTGTGTGTGTGTGTGTGTGTGTGTGTGTGTGCGTGCATGCGTGAGAGTGTACATCTGTTTACATCAATGTCTATTTCATGTGCTGCAACAGACAAAAATTGTGCCTGCTTTTCCTCTTTGTTACAACAAAAATAAGTGCTCACCCAAACAACAGCTTCATGAGTGTTTTTTTCCTTCTGATAGATCCCCTATGGTTCCAGTGAGGGCTCAGGTTCCTCCTGTTTTGTCAGTAATAGGGTGTGAAACTCTTGAAAAGAATTGAAAGTGAGAAAACGCCCCCAGTGTCAGGAGTTATTATAAATGTAATGTATCAATAGCCGAGTATGGTTATCGCAGTAATTTATAAATTGCTTTCATCTAGATTAGTAGTAACTTATCTCTTTGCTTTGTCCCCTTTTTTTACACCATCATTGACATTGTCATTATAATCTTCACCATCTTATATTACAGATTTTACTGTTGTCATTTTTGTTTTTATAGTTGTTACTGTTCTATACTGCCATTTCATCTGGGTTTTTTCCTTTTTGTTGTTGCTGTTTGTGTTTTTTATGCAGTTTCATTGATAGTCCCAAGACCAATGACCATTTCAAATGTATATTCCATAATAAATGCCATTGTTAAAGTTAAGACTATTCAGGTAACAGTCACAAGGTTATTTCACATTTTCTTTCATAGGAAGCTTTGAGGCTTTTCCCTTCTGTGCCTTTGTTTGCCCGATCAATCACTGGTGACCTTCAACTTGGTAAGAGTCTTCCCAACCCTGATATGTCTTGGTTCTGACCCAAGGCTAACCATAATATTTTTAGAAATCATTTCCTGCTGTCTTATTATCTGATAACTGTTAAAGGAGATAAGACTTTTTTTTCTCAGCTTAAACCAGGTTTTCTTTTTTTAGTTCTAGTAAGTGTTTTATGGCACTTGGAACACAATAAGGTCATATAAGTGCCGAAGATCAGAGGTGTTACAAGAGCGTAACCAAGTTTTCTAGAAGATTGCTTCAGGTCAAATGAACAGATAAAAGAACAAATGAAATTGTCCTGAAAGAACATGATACACAGTGTAGTATGCTTTCTAAGATCACGAAAAGGAGACTCGAGTACTGTGGTCACACAAACATAAACACAGACCTGATGATGTCAAATGTTCTGTAGGACAAAGTTGAGGCAAAGACAAATAAGGGAAGACCTCCAACATGCTATTACTATTAGTATTATGATGAAAATGTTAACTTCGACTGTGGTCTACAACTTTTAAAAATAATTTATCGAAGCAGAGCTGGGGAAGATGGAGGCATGTTGTAGCAAGGAGTAGGGTACCAATGGACGAACATGGCCATGATGACAGTTGATAGACCTGTGGGAATCATTTACTGTATCAGCTGATTTAGTGACAGACTCGGAAAGAAGCATTTAGAAATAGTTTGTGGCTTGTATTTTTCTACAATCAAAAGATGGATATGGAACCTTGTCTTTATTTGGTTATTAAATGTTAACTGCTTGTATCAATCATTTTTTTACAAAGATTCAGTTGAGTTTAGGTCAAATACGTCTTTTTGGAAAGCTTACATGTGAAGACGTCGGCGTTAGCTTGACCTTTCGTTAGAAACTATATATGCCGGAATAGAAAAAAAGTGCCTTACAAAATATATATATATGGCTCCTTGAAAGGCAAAGGACCTCCCACTCCAGTAGAAACGACTGTCAGCTGCTCCTGGTATCTTTGAAAGAAACACAGATATAGGTCATATATGGTTAACGTTTTGGTCTTCTGATGCATTCTCAATTCCCTTTAGATAGTAGATTGACTGGGATGTCTTGGACCGGCGTTGAATTACATATTTTAACTCACTGAAGACGTTTCTTGTTAAATACACAGGATGGCCCATAGGTTCTGTGAGACGGTTCCAGTGGAAAACGCGGGATCGTCATTCTCTATATATGGCATCTCTTATTTTCTTATTCGTAAATTTGTTGATCTTTGAATTTTAAACGTTTTTTAAAAAAATCATGACAAATAATCTAGCAGAAATAGAGACTTGTACTTTAGCATATTTATTGTTCTTGTGATGTTCTTCATTGTATCAAAAGGGCATTGCAATTGGTTCAATGGTTCAGATTTTATATAATTTTTTTTAAAAACCTTCAGTCTTCGGGGCTTGTACATAGTAAAATCCTTCAGTCTTCAGTGAGTTAATCTTCCACTGGGAATTTTATTCTTGATCATTCTAGATCCTTGTCATTAGTATAGAGAAGAACAATTGTTTCAGAATCAACAGTACCTTCTGTCCTCATGAAATAAAAACATCTTTGATGTCCTCTCCCCAGGAGAATACACAATCCCCAAAGGCACTACAGTTGTTGTAGTGACCACAGCTCTTCACCGGGACCCAGAGATATTCCCTGACCCAGAAGTTTTCAATCCAGAAAGATTTTTGTTGGAAAACTGTAAGAACAGACACCCCTATGGCTATGTGCCTTTTTCAGCCGGACCTCGCAACTGCATTGGTAAGTTGGAGAGTTCCTTCAACGCAAGATTTGTCAAAGACGTAAAGAATGGAAAACCAAATAAGATGATATGAAACTATTTGAAATCAGTGTTTTTGATTTTGGAGAGATTATGTAAAGATAATGCTGTTCTGCCTCTATTTTAGGGTATGAGATTCAAAGTTTTCGTATCCCTAAACAGGAGAACAGGGTTGTTGAAGTGGTACTGATAAGAGGTCTCACTGTAAAAACAGAAGGCAACAGAGACAGAGATGGACAAAGAGTAATTTACTTACAAAGCGTTAACGTATGGGTCCTGACCTGGAGAACTGTGAGCATCATCTGCTCCTCGTCACTCCATTAAAACCAGGACAAGCTTCAGCTATGACGTCCGTGATATAATCATTACTCTTTCCCTTTCACATAAAAGACATGAGTGGGAGTAGAGCAAACATTTGTGTCACGATGTGGTGGAATCAGGCACTCATCAATGTTTGGGCGTTATTGGTATCATCTGAAAGCATATTCATTTGCCTTGCTTTCTATGAAATAAAACACCCATTTATCTTGAATAGAAGTCAAAATATTTGCAATTGAAGGAGGTTTCAGAGGTAAAATTATCGAGAAAATGGCCTCCAAAGTTTAGTAACTTCTATAGCTTCAGAGTCCTTGAAAACTGAAAATTTACATATTTCATGCCATTAATCAACATGTTTCAGTAAAATTCACATGGAAATGTATTTTTTAATGGACCTAAAAGGTATTGAGCCAAAAAAAAAGAATTTGAAAGAAATTGCCAAACTGGAGGAAAAATACCAGTTTCTTCGATTTCATTATTTTAACAAGTGTCTGATTCCACAACATCTTATTGAGTATTATTTAAGCTGGTTTATTTATGTCCCCTGCATTGTCCCTGACATGCGAGGTGGAAACAGCATGCCTCCTGAATAATTTAAGTTGTGTTAATGAATGGGGCTATGTTGCCCATAAAGGCTTCATGGGCTCTGAAGGAGCATTATAATATCATTTATGTTCTAAAGATGAAATAAAAATGTTTCAAGATTTACAAACGCACTCTCCCAAACATGTTATGGTTATCATTTTTTTTTCCAGGACAAAAGTTTGCTTTGATGGAGGAGAAAACTGTTTTGTCGCATATATTCAGGAAGTTTTCCGTCAAGTCCACTCAGCAGAGAGAAGATTTGAGGCCTGTTGGAGACCTTATCTTGAGACCAGAAATAGGAATACTAGTTGAGCTGAAACATCGCACCAAGGCAGCCTAAGACTCAGGGACTGGCAGCATGGTATTAATGGAATCATAATGTAGCTCTCTTGTTAAATTTATATTTACCTTGTGAGTGCAGACAAATGGTGACATATTTACAGCAGAACACGGTTATAGCGGGACATTTTGGTTCCAGAAGAAAAATCCCGCTGTAGGCAAGTTCCGGCTAAAGAAATGCAAAGGGGAAATTACCAAAAATTCTCTTTAAAAACATCCCTTGCATATCAATAAAATTTTCGCTTTAGATTAGTCTTCCTTTTCTTGTCAAATTCGTTGATTATCTCTGCCTTTAATTCGAGTGAGACGCATAATTTCCTTTTGTCTTTGTTGAAAGCCATCTTTTCCTCGATCTCGTTACTTGTGCTGTCTATCATACCGGTAGGCCTACTGTAGAACTTGTTTAGTGGATGCATGTGTATGCCTGAGCATCAACGATCGCAATTCAACGAATCAGGAATCACACACTATATCTACTCACTCTCCTCTTCTTTTACTTTTTGGCCTAACCTAGGCCTAGGGCTATGGCCTATACGCTCTCGTACTGAGCATCTAGGCTATGGCACATAATTTTTGGAGTGGCTCACGTAACGCGTCTCTCTGCACCATCTCTCTCTGCCGCCTGCCCCACTTCACTCATCACTGGACTGGCTAATCACATTGTCGCACCGCTGACTGCCTGTTTGGAGCCCGCCTACAGCCCCCCAACCCCCTTCCCTCCTACTAGAGCTCGCTCGATCTCTCCCGCTGTATCCGAGTTCGGGCCTTTCCTTGCCCCGCTAAACCTGAGCACAGGGAATTGAGTTTACATAGTAGTAAAAAAAGGGGGGATTCCAGTAAGGTAGCGGGTGCCGCTATAGTCATGTTCTACTGTATTCGGATGCACTTATTAGGAATGTTGTTCATATTCCTTAAGGAAATACAAATATTATGTTGTATGCTTTTGGA
>NW_004797365.1:905675-947415 GCF_000002075.1 Aplysia californica
TTCGACCAGGCTATTGGAGTACCACGACTACTCCTCTCACGACGGTTCGTTGAATGTCAAAATATTTTGAATTATGGGGGGGGGTTTCTGAAAAGGGTTTGGCTTTCTCTGATCTCGTAATTTATACTTTTAAAGAAGCGTCGAGCTAGAAGGATGAACTGAGTGATTTTGATTCTTTACGCTTGAACAATAAATGGAAAAATAGACCTGAACATAAAAATTGTAGCTGTCTAAACTCTTGCTATCAACTTCTTTTAGGATAATCAAAAGGAATAGAAACATGGTTATTTCAGATAGTGTATGTATTTCGGCGGGGAGTAGTTCAATTAACACTGTGCATGTTAAATAGGAGTTCACTTTTTGTTATGCTCTTTATGCAAATGGAGCAGCCAGGGTTCGGCCCTTTTCTCACAACTTGTTTGTGTAGTATGCGTCCAGTTAAATCTTCATGACAGGTTCTACACACACTCTCATGTTTTTTGCCCCAGGTTTTTTTAAATCTCAGGCAACGTTATTTTACAAGCATCTTGTGTGAGAGTGACGTACATTTTACAAAATTGCTTATTAAATCGAAACAAATGAACCTCTTTTAATAGTTCGTCTTCTAAGGAAAGAACTCCCCACCTACTAAGAGAGATTTAATTTTGACAATTGCCTAAAATCAATATAATGGCGTTGCCCTTGTAACAAAATTTGCTTGAGCCACTGACAGCAGATCATGGATACTGCAGTCCGGACTGCATGTCACTGGGAGAGATAAAGCAATGGCAATAATAATACTGGTATTCATATATATGTGTCACGAAGCAGTGGATCAGGCGCTCGTCAATTTTTTGGGCATGTGGAGTATTGGTTTCATCTGAAAGCTGATTTATTTGCCTTGCTTCCTATTAAATAAATATTAAATATCCATCTATCTTGAATAGAGCTCAAGATATTTGCGATTGGAGGAAGTGAGGTTGCCTAGTTTCAGTGGTAAAATTAGCGAGAAAACGGCCACCATAGTTTTAGTAGAGGGTTGTGTGGCGCTCTCAACTGCATAAGGTCATATGAGCGCCAAAGGGTGGGTGTCAACAGAGAAATCCTTACAGGGAATCAGACTTACTCTGCTCACCTCTCTAACTTCAACAGCACAAGATCTGCTTCGACTATCAAGGCACCCCGGAAATAGCGGGTTACAAGAGTGTGACAAACATACAAAAGAAGTAGAGGCTAATGACAATAGTAAGGATTAGGAAAGAAAAAGCAGCAGCACCAAAGTTTGGTAGTTCCAATAGCAAAAGTCCTTCAAAACAGAAAAATTACAGATTTTGTACCTTTAATCAATGTTTTTCAGTAAAATTCACATGGAAATGTGTTTTTGTATGGACATAAGAGAGGTTGAGCCCAAAAATAAAAATTCAATAAAAATTTTCAAACTTTCGGAAAAATCCCTGTTTCTCCAATTTCTGTATTTTGACGAGTGCCTTGATTTCACCACGCTGCCTTATACATTATTTATTTATATACTTGTACACGTCTTGAAAAGGCGTACATGTAATCTTACCATCTAGTCGGTGGAATAGTAATACCAGTAAATTATATATTTATTTACTTTGCAAGATTTGCATGCCCATGCCTTATCCCTTATGTCTTTAAAGCATTGCCTGGAGTGGAAGCTGCTGTTATCTCTCAAAAGTAATGATTTGTGTCTTGAGCAAGTATTTTCAACCAGTCTACCATGACAGATCAAGTATGCCCCAAATGATTGACAGATATAAAAAGATTCAGATAAATGCATCATGTAAGAACCTGTTTTGTGTTTGCAAGGAGAATGTGTGGCAATATTTTCTTCACAGAACAGAACAGTTTTTTAAAATTCTTGCACATATGTATAAAAAATATTTAAGTTATCAAATTTTATTTATTCATGAGGTTTTTGTTTGTTTCTTACGAGATCAAATTTTTTTGGAAAGCTAATCATGATTCTTGACAGTTTTAGACTCTTACTGGGAGTGCCATGACAGATAGATGGAAAGTGACATGTTTTTGGTTTTATTTAATGAAACCCTTGAAAAGGAGTCTGACTAAATGTTTGTAGTGTTTTCACTGAAAAACACAGACTTCCTTATAAACTTGATTTCATTTGTTTGGTTAGGGTGGAAGGGAACATGCTTCAGTGAGATGGAAGGGAGATGGTCAAGAATTGACAAAGAACAAAGGTTTAGAATTCAGTTTTAGTACTTACCTATATGTAGTATTAAAACACTCTTAATTTAACACCGCCAAGTTAAAAATGTATTGATGAAGATGGAAGGAGCATGCAAAAATGAGGAATGCAAGTACTTGTGGTTTTTATCAAGTTTGACTGTTGATTGAAAGCATTTGTGAGAATCATGGCTGTGATTTATTTGTTAATGTTTAAAATTTAGTTCTTCTATTGAAAGAAGTTGAAGAAGTGATGACAAAATGACTTTGTTTTTGTGGTATCACTGAGATAAAATAAATGACCCTCAAACCGAAACAATTTTTTATTCTTTTTTATATTTTTTCTTTGCAATTTTATCATTTTGTAGAGTGTAGAGTTCATGATGCACTGTAAGTTTCAATACTGTGGTAGTATACAGTATTATGTTGTATCTGACAGTATCCACATCTCTGTCAGTTTGATGCCAGTGGTGACCAATTCATTTTGAGCAAGAACAAAGAGCATTAAAAAGAGTAATCATCTTCAAGCATTTTTTCTGAGCTTGAATTTTTCATTGCAGTTGCAGTTTGCAAAATACTTGATTTGAAAGTCTTCCCTTCAAGTTTGTAATGTTCACGTACAAATCATTTTTAGTAATTCCTTGGTGGTTTAGACTAGAGTAGTTTAAATGATTCCATATCTTTTCGTATTTTTAACTAGATAGGGGTATATATATAATATATATTATCTATTTATATATATATATATATAAATATATATATATCATTGCTATTATCAAATTCTAATGTGGGGGAAACACAAAACCAATACAATTATAATGGAAACCTTTCAAATTCAATACAATTGCATTTTAAAATTCTTAATTCATTTTTATTTTTCTTCAGTGCACTTGTTTACTTCATTCATTTTTATATTAGGATGCATCAGTAAAATGTTCAATTGTACTGTATTTTGATGAATAAAGTGGAGTTTTCTGGAACAGCTATCTGGTGTTCTGCAGATTTAATTGATCTGGGTGTAGTGATAGTCATGATCGGGGGAGGGGGGCGCACTGGATGCTCAATGTGCTAAACCAGTGTTTTTATTGATACAGAGGAACTCGGATTCCACAAAGTCGTTAGGCCTGACCTTCAATTTAGTTGAATCCAAGTATTCGTTATAGCAAACGTGAGGGTTTTGTGTGGATAATTATGGGCACTGAGGAAATAATTATATAAATTTGAATATAATGTATTCTACTATCTGAATCAAAAGTGACAGACTGAAGTGTCTTTAGGCCATTCCCAAGGGGGGTAGAGACATTAACCATGTTCTTATGCATAGTAGAATTGTAATTGTAAATGGGCTGATTCATAAATGTCATGCTCATAACTGCCTGAACTGCAACAGGGAACAGGGAACAGCTGCTTTTTCTTTCCTAATCCTTACTATCGTCATTTTCCTCTACTTCTTTTGTATGTTTGTCACACTCTTGTGACCCGGTATTTCTTGGGAACCTTGATAGTCGAAGCAAAATTTGTGCTGTTGAAGAAAGAGAGGTGAGTAGAGTAAGCCTGATTCCCTGTACTGTAAGGACTTCTCTGTTGACATCAACCTCTTGGCACTCATATGACCTTATGTAGATAGTTGCAAGCGCCACAAGACCTCTACTAAACTAAAACAAAACAAATGAAAAGTGAGCACTTGACAGAACCCATAATACCGACATCTATGGAGTGGCAGTTAGGCACTTTGCCGCTGCGTGCAGGAGATCTAAGTTTAAATCCAGAGTAGGGAGATTTTTATCAAGTATTTTGTCTTTCTGCTACATACTGTTTCCCTCTCAGCCAGGCTGGCCCCAACAGGCAGGGACGGAAACCTTCCTCTTAAATCTATTATCTAAATTGTCGTTGGGGACCTAAAAATTAAAAACAGCTACCGGTACCAGTACATTTACCAGTACATTCTTTTTAAAAAGAACCCTAAAGGTTAAAGTAAACACCACATTATGTTCGCATTCATAGTTCACAGAGATTGAAGGCCATCCCACTTTCATTTTCTGACCTCCAGAGTAGAGAAGCACATCGACATGATGAACTGTCATTTAGAGCAAGGAAAAAGCAAGAACAGACAGAAGCAACGAAAGGAAAGGAAAAAAGTACTGTACCAGTAGTACCTACCAACCAGTGGTGCCCTCCAACCACCTGCTCCACCAATTAGCTCTCTGCTGTTCTATCAATGGGGGGGAGAAATTCAAACTAACATTACGCAGTCACAACAAGTATCCTTGCTCATTGTGAAAAAAAACAGAGCCAGAAGATGCATTTCCCTGCAACTGCCTTTAGTGGGACAAACTGTTCAGTGCATGTTTAGACTTAAGTAGAGGCACAATCACTTCTAAACCCATACTTTTTTCCCCTAAACAACATAGTCATACCAGAAAGGCATTGGTCTTGTTGTAGCCCAGCTTTGCAGGAACCAGTCTAGACAGCCAGATATGTAGCACCACAGACTTGTATGCAACTTATTACCTCCATCACTGTATTCCACCCAGGAACAAAAAGTACAGTACCACCATGGCTCTTTCACACTTCGGCTGACTGTCCTTGCCCAGTGCACGTAGAACTCTAGAACCCCGATCCCCAGACACAAACAAAGGTACAGTAGTCTCCGCCTCAACGCACGGTGCTCGGGAGGGATCCTGAGCGTGTGTTTATACGGAGCGTGCGTTTACATGAACCTTTGCAAGGGGAGGAAGGGACGCTGTCATCTCAATTCCTTATTACTCTGGTGATCTCCCTTGGAGGAGGGGGTCATTTTGGCAGATAATGTGACGATACGTGGCTGTTTTGTGAAGGATTCCCCGAGTCCCCGACAGGGGTTAAGAATACAAAGGGGGGACAAACACAAAGTAATGAATATGCACTATAAACGTCGGGAACAGATAGCCTATGAGGAAACGGTTGGTGATAGTCATAGAGACAACGGACCAGCCACATGGCTTTCCAAGCAACCGCCCCGACCGTAAATTCATGCAGAATCATCTTCGAGAAACATTTTGTCTTGTGATTCGTTGAACAAGTAGATCTACGTTATAAGTTCTTCGAGCGCAGCTTATTAGGCTTACTTGGCTACTCTTTAATTCTATAGAGGCCTGTCTAGTGTTTTACGACATTTACACATATCGCGCATCAGGTCTAGATCTAATTAACCATTACACGCAGTCACTCAAACACCAGTCAGAAACCATCTCTTAAAGATACATTTCCAGTGACCAATCAAAAAACATTTCAGTCCCCCCAATCCCATCCACCCCCCCCCCAACATTTAACCGACCAGCCCGAGACCGAGACCTATGCGTCAGTGGAAAGTAGGGTGTGTAAACGCTGTCTATCACTCTCTTTGTCCGGCGTGAGGGGCACTCTCACCAAGTATCCGGTTTTCTAGTAAATTCTAGGCTTGCCTTATGCAGGCTGTGCAGGTTGTAGTGAAAATTTTCCCTTGCCAAATTTAACTTGACGCCATGTTCCGCGGATCGGAGCGTGCGTTTAGAGGGAGTGACCGTGCGTTTGCACGTCTAAATTATATAGTAAAAAACCTGTCAGAGGACGAAAGCGTGCATTTGAGCGGAGCGTGCATTTGAGCGGAGCGTGCTTTTGTATGGCGTGCGTTTAGGCGGAGACTACTGTATGAAAATGACAAGCATTTTGGTACTCTAGCCGACTGACCACACCCAGAAAATTAGCCTACACATAAAAATGTCCAGTAAAAAAATCAAAGTCACCCTGAGCAAATGAATTTTACTAAAGGAATAGAAATTTATTTCAGTTGAATAATGACATTTGACTTGGTAATAATATTTGCATTTCCACAAGACAAAAAAAGTCATTATGCACTGTACACTTTTTATAGAATTTATGGACACAATGTCAAATTACATTCAGATACAACAGTCTTTAGAAATTGTGGTAAGTTCATTCAGTAGGCAATTATGATTTTTTATACATTTGAATGTATAATATAAGATGTCGGTAACATTCACTACATACAGATTAACTTTCCTCATTGGCTCTGTGTTAGTGATACTGCAACAAAATTACAAGACAGATACTGTCAAGAAAAGGCAATACATATATTATGAAGCATAAATATGAGCATAGGGCAGAAGACACTTTTAATGGCCCACCCAGAATTGAGTGCAGGACATAGTAACATTGTGATTATCAACTTTCAAAACCGTCCCCATTGGATAATCAAAGTTTTTTTTTTTACACAGAGCCACAGAGATAACCAACACAAAAATGTGAGCACATTCTTTACATCTTTGAAGAAGGCATATTCTGGAAATGTTCTGTCTTGGAAGTATAAAAAAAGGCATCCCCCATTTTCCTCAAGCAGCTGAATTTTCACCACTTGAGTCCGCCTCATTTTGTTTTGGTTTCGCACTTACTTTCAGGTCACCCACTTCATCAGATGCACATGGTGCGTCATGACAATTTTTGTCCATTACGCTACAGGACGATGTGCATGGGTCACTAGCAGAGACTTCCACTATAGTAGATTCTACCCTTCCATTTGCAGCTTTTCCAACATTAGTGTCTGTCACAATATCTGTCACCTCTTTCACAGGAGGATCATCTGTGGTACTTGCCAGAGTGCTTCCAGTGGGCTCTGACAATTCCAAGGCGCAGTTCATTTCCTCGTCGCTGTCGCTTGATGAACTGCTGCTTTCATTTCTAGCGTCACTTTCGTCATCAGAGTCATCACTGTCACCACCAGAAAAAACCTCGGCTCCCTTGAAGACATAGCAGCTCGGGGGCAAAAACAGAACTTGGTCGTCTAATGGGAGAAAAAGAGAAAAAAAAGCATTCTTAGCAGATTTGTTAATAATATTAGGGATTTGACTCATCTTATTTCTAAATCATATCGCAGTCTTTGAAAACAAAATAAAATACAGAAATCCAGGCCAGCGAGTCTTATGCAACAGCAATCACCGACTTTCTGAAGTCACAAAAAAATGGGAGAAATCAAATTTTACCAAGGTAGTTGACACATAATTAAATGTATTTCTTAAAAAATAGAGAAACTTTGAACTACTGCTGAACAAAGGAGAAAACCAAATAGAGCAGTTAGACCAGCTCCACTTAATCTTGAGAATCGCAAGGTTTCATATTGAATATTTTGGTCTCTTTCTCTCATGCCCTTTCCCAGTTTTATCACTGGTAAGTGCAACAGCATTGTGTACCAAATAAAATCAAAGTGAGAGCAGAGAATTTCTCATATCAGATGACTGTGTTACCACGGAATGCCATACACCACAAGTGACTTAAAAACTAGATCTTGACGGAACCTTACACTACGATTAAGACACATTACACGTGGGAATTTCCTTACGCGCTCCACCGTAACTTGCCCGGAATCGCCCGCGCTGACCTAGCGACTTTAGAAACAAATTCTTGCCTTGATAAACTCTGGGGCCGAAACTTTGATTTACATAGTTATTGAAAAATGTTTCTTCTTTCATTTCATACTGAAACAAAAGTTTTCTGGCCAGTAGTTTTAGTATTACAGCCGATCGAAGTGAGATCGCGTTTCCGACACTTCGAAGGCGTCTCGACTTGTTGAAAAGCAACACAACTGAGTTTGAAAAAGGAAATAACGATGGATTTGAGCAAAAACAAGCATATGACAAATCAGATGAAACAGATATCGATGAAATCATTGTAGCAAAAGTTGGGGGCGATTCAGATTGATCAGATGTAGAATTGAGATCTAGGGCCCGACCATGAGGCTGAGAGCGAGAATGACGGGTCGGACACCCCAATTGAACTAAAGTTAAAACATTTCTAACAGTTTGCACATAAAGTTATATTTTTCTGTAACTACATTCATTTTCCTTTCTAACTTTTATTTTTTCAGTTATTTAGTATTTTTTTAAAGTGTTTTTTAAATGCTTGTATTCACATAAGGTGGGTTCCTTCCCCTTGCTTAGGATCTAGGAGGAATGGACTTCCCGTCCAGACCCTTAGGGTGTATTATGTCAAAGAGCCTAACATATTTTGCATGAAGTTCTGGAAATAGCCACCAGAGACTGTTCATTTCTGTTCAATTCACCCACACAAAGACAATGCTGACTTTTTTCAACGATTGGGACATTTTCACACAGGCTTGATGATCCAGGTTATTTCAAGAAACAACCATTTCCATAAATTTCAACCTTTACTACAACCTGGTATTTTTGCCTTCATTCACCTGCAAAAAAAAAAAGGACAAAAATTTAAAAATCCACATCCCGTTGAGAAATATCCTTGCCCTCGATACGGGAAACACTCAGTGATTCCATTCCAAAAACTGACCTACCCGATACGAAAAAAAAAAAGCACCTTATTTACCCTCCCTACGCTAGCAATGAAATGTGCAGCTGTATATCCCTTTAACTAAAATCATGTGCAGTCTTATAACAGAACCTAACGATGGATGACATTTAAAAAAACAGCACTATACAAACCTGACAATCTTGTTGCAAGACTAACTCTTTTGGCTTGCCACATCTTTCTGATATCCCCTAGCGAGTCGATCTGAGAGCTGTCGTCTCCCGATCCAGTTCCTTCTGCGGGCTGATCATCTCCATCCTCCAGCTCAGGCTGTGAGCTCAGCTTTATCTTTTTAGCATTTGGCCCATCCTCCCCACCAGGAGGAGACTCACTGTCCGGATCACGCTTCTCCTCTTGTGTCCCAGACAATGAGCATGGTTGCTGTTGGTCTGTACCATGCTGATCGCTTTCTGCGACCTGAGCACGCTCGTGGTGGTGGTGAGATTTTCTGGGCGAGTCATGGTCTGAGTGAACAGCATGGTGGTGGTGATGATGGTGACTACTGTTTTGCTGTTGTTGTGACTGCTCGCCCCCGCTGGGCATGTACAAGACATCCTTTCTGTGACCAGCGCTCACAATCGTTTCAATCGTCTCGGCAGAGCAACAGCAGGGATCGGAGCCCCTCTCCTCATTATTAGTAGAAGTTGGTTCAGATTCAGACTTACTAGAGCTAGCAAGGTCAGAAAACGGCCGCTTCAAAGAATGACTCTGAACTGAACTTTTGCCTTTCCTTGGTGACTGGCTGCCTTCTCTACTCTTCATTGCCTGCTCATGTTGCTGCTCTTCTTTAGTGTTGTGGCAAACAGTCAAAGGCTTTGCGCCTTTTTCTTCTGTGGGCTCTGACACCTCAGACTGCTTGAGGTGACGAGACGTTGCGGTAGAAGTTGTGACATCGCTATCTCCCTCCGGTTTCGCTTCTGACATGTCCTCAGCAGAAGACGACGAAGGGCCTCTCATGTCAGTAGGTGCCGAGGATGAATCAGCCACCTCTTTTACAATAGTTGACAGGGAAGGCAAGGAGTGGGAATCCTCAGACCATGGACTGCGAGGTGGTGTTGGAAGAGCAGAGAGGGAAACTTCGGTCAACGGTGGTCCAGGCTGAGCCAGTTGTTCCCAGCCATCACCCAGACGTCGACAAAGGTCAGCCACGATGTCGTCGCAATTTCCCAACAGCTCCACATCAAAGTTTAAGTACGGGAGGCGCTCTCTGTTGATCAGTATTTGAGGTATGTTTGCAGGCAAGGAATCTGGAACACACAGAAGATTTTAATGCAATTTTGGTTAACCGGTTACAATATCAAATGCACTTTTTGTATCCATAGTAAATAAATATATAAATACGAAAACAACAACAGAATAATTCAGACCCCAACCTCAATCTTATGTACCCTGATCAAAATCTTGATTAACAGTACAGTGCCACAGCAGCTGGTATTCCCACACGGAAACTGAGGTTAAAGTCAGAGAGTGCGAGAGAACAACAACTGCGCAATGTGATTTTTCAGACTTCATAAAACACAAAACAAAGGCCTTCATTGACAAAAAATATAATTTATCACTGGTACATAAACAGCCAAATAACAAACACATTTATAGAAATTTAGACAGGAAGCTGAAACATGCTAAGGTTATAGCCATTTTTCTCCAAACCTTTTACACTATTTGTTAAAAAACGAAGTATATCTTTAACTCACTGACTACGGATCCCGTCTCGGGTACGGGCAGGCGGTCGGTTCGCAGATACGGATCTCGTACCCCCGACGGAATGGACTTTGCGGCTTTGTTCCTTATCTTGTGCTCCCGTCACATGTACGAGAACAGACTCCAGTGCTAGTTTTGCCTCTTGTTTCGTTTGGTGCCGAGTTTGGCGGAGGTTTCGTGGTAACTTTTTAAGCAATTGAAGGTGAAAGACAGTCACCTCATCTGGGGTTGACCTTACCGGAACTCGTGCTATGTTTTTTCTATACAAATGATAGTAATCCGACAGTCGCGTCGAAGTAACGGTCGCATGAACAAGAATCACATAATTTCACTGTTTTCGATACTTCTGTACGTTTTGCTAGTTCTAGTGACTCAGGATATGATGTGTCTGATAGTTACGATCCTGGATATTTACCCGAACACAGCCCGAGTCGTAGTTTTAGGGCTAGATCTAGCACTAGTACTGTTGTTGTTGTTCGCGCGACGAAATCACAACTTCGTTTCCTACATCTGTCTCATGTAATTCAGTGTATGGGTCTGAATAAACACACAGAGCAGCTTTTATATTTTAACCAAACACTCACACATGGATACAAATCAAAACAGAACACTTTGAACTTTTATTTTTGTGGTTGTTTGGAATTTCATTGTCATGTCTCTGGAAATTTTTCGAAAAATCAAATTCATTCCAACTTTGAAACAATCATAAGAATCAAAGTATTAGACCTAGAGAACTTAAATTTTTTTTTAATAGATTAAATTTGAAAGTTACTTTACTGTGTCAAAAAATAATTACAATAGGGTAATTCTGAGAGTTGTGGTGATGTTTTTGAAATACCCAAAAAAATGCTAGTACTCAGCGCCAGTGATTTGTGAAAGGGGTCAGTAGTCAGTGAGTTAAAACTACTCAAGATCTTTGAAAAATATTAAAATCAGCTTGTTCAGCATTGAATTTGCTTTAAGGGGAGGCGGCTAATGAAAATGCCAAAACTCAGTTCAAACCATTTTGTAGCCACTTTGTATGCATCAATGGATACATACACTTTAAAAACGAGGTTTTGTGAAATAAAAAATTCATTTTTTATTTTTTTGTTCTTGTGGCGGCAAAAAATGGTGCTGATTCAGCAAAATTTCTTTATATTTTGTAAACAGTGTTTCTACAAAACAAATAAAGATACAAGCTTCATACTTGGTATATATGCTATATATTGCTTGCTTCTCCTCCTTACAGAATCAAATTTCAAATATCTATTATACATTTTCCAAATTTTACCCTCACTTTGACCAATGTTCAGAATTCCATATTAGGCGATGCGGAAACGCAAAAATGCCAAATAACTCAAGACAGAATCAATATTCAGGAAAAGTGCTTTTGTAAGGAGGAAGGCACTTATCTTGGGAATAATGTGTGAAAATTTCAATGAAATCTGACTGTCAGTTATTGAGATACACTTTCTATAAAGTTACCAGTTAGCGGAAAATGCAATTTCGAGAAAAACGCAAACAAAGTTTTCGAAACATTGTGCAATCACAACCATCTCGGTTTTCACTAAAATCCAACATTATTCAGCAACATACACCACGTTTAAACAGCACAGGCTATTTACCCCCCCCCCCACCCCACCCCCAGCTGTCCTCTCACAATTGAATCTCCGCCCCAAGAAAGTAAACTCTCATTTGTCTTTCAGTTTCTGTTCTTAAATGGGAGAAGAAGCTAAAATATCTATGTAAGGTAATAGGACATTCAAGGGCTTGTGTGAAAATTTCAACCAACTCTGACTGTACTTTTCCGAGATCTAATCAAAATAGTGCAGCAGATTTGGCAGAAAAGTAATTTCGAGAAAAACGCGAATAAAGATTTTGCACGCTAACAATGACATGCCCGTCTAAATTTATATGTTAATGTTGCCATACTGAATTGTTTAGGTAAATTGAGTTTGTTGTTAGTCTTTTCCACATTAATAAATCTGTAAATGATTTGGCAGGTGACTGCCTTTCTTAGAATTAGAAGAGTCGAGACTTTGTCGAGCCCCCCCAAAAAAGCTGCTACCTCTCCTTCATTTTCTTCCCATGTGTTTTGGTTTTGCAATGGTGGAATCTAAGACTATGCAACCAAGAAAAGCACACTGTAAGCTGGCACTACATGATACTACATGTATCTAGATCTGTATATTTTCTCAATTTATTTTATCCTATCTATATATTTCTGCACAGTCGCTTTCAATCTTGCTTGAAGGGGTTAGCCGGCTTTGGGAACACTGGTCTCCGATTTTTTTAAACCCAATAATAATAAAGTAAAAAAATTGTTTTAAATAGCACTTGGCCTTAGAGATTTCTATTGCTAGATCTAGATCTGCGCTAAACAGACTTGTTCACTGCGAACAACCGGAGAGGCTAGGGAAGCCATCAAAACAAAATTTATCCTAGATCTAGAATCTAGATTCTAATTCTAAAAACTTCGTTGATCGAGCGCAACGTATATCTGTAGATCTATACTTTGAATACCCCAGCCACATAATCATGGAAAGTACTGAAGGCCATTATGTATTATATGTATAATCTCAACAGTTTAGATCCTGGATTAGCTCACTCAAAACGACTAAGACTAAGACATCGAATCGAATCACAATCAGATAGACAGACGAGAGAAGACGAATAAGAAGGAGCATGTGTTCGGTAGGCCTTGTCGGGCCGAAATACTACACAAAATTGCAGATGGAGATGATAACAATAATTATTCAGCCTGTAAACAAGATTTATTAGCGTTGAAATTGGCAACACGATAGAAAACTCTTTGAAACGCAGTGAAAACGTTCACATTCTGTCTTGCGGCACGCAGTGTAAACAATGGCCCGTGAGGGGAATCCCCTTCATTGCTACCGGCTCAGCGAATGAAAATTCACAGTCCGGTCACGTGACGTAAGTGGCCAACCGGTATTTGGTACGGGGTCTTCAAAAAATACCTAAATGGGTCCCCAGAGTAGTTCCGCACGAAAACGAAAGTGCAATAAAGGAATAGTTCTTATCACTGCCTTTCCAACGATACCAAACTTGATTACCTTGCAGCCACGGAAAGTGATGTTGTCAAGGTGTAAAGTTTAGCATTTGTTGACGTTTTGTTTGAATTTTTTTGCCCCCCCTACCGCTTTCAAATACATTTTTATATATATTAGAGGTCTCTTTAGGTTTTGGGACCTTCACAAACAGATTTTTTACATATTTTTCTGTAAGAATATCCAAATACTCGAAGTTCCATTTTTTTTTAGCAAATACCCAATTTTCTAGGGGATCGAGACCCGCGGATTCCCTTTAAAAAAAGCCCTTATTTCAATATCCAAAATTTTGGACAATTGGGACTTTTCTCTTGGCACACACTTATTTTACTGCTTCAAAAAACAGACCTGCCAACCCCTCCATGACCAAACACAAGTTTTCCTCAAAATCCTCCCCAAAATTTGAAGTTTGAGGGGAAAGAAAATCGGAGTCTAGAGAAACCCAGTAGATCAAAAATATGTTATGAACCGAACGCGGCAAATAAAGGTGTATTGTAAATGCATCCAGGTAGGGTAGAAATGATTATTTTCATGACATTTACAATAAGTCAAACAAATATTTGCATATAGTCGTTGCAGGATTCTAAACGGATTACTCAGTTTCTCTGAATTTTACAGAAGAGTACAAAACTAAAAAGCAAGGCTGTTATACACATTTTAGCTGTTTAGATTCCAACGTTGTTGCTACTGTTTGGATAGGTTAATCTGGCTGAAAGTTGTTTATAGGATGTGTTGTATGTTAGTCAGAACTTAAAGAAAAGACAAAAACTACTTGCAGCATTAGTAGTGACATGAAACAATGAAATAAAACTTGCAAAATAATCCTGCTATCACTTACTTGGAATCAAGGCCACAGGACGAACTTTCAGGGAAGAACCAATGACAATCAGAAGGTCACATTCATCCTTGTCTAAAGCCATCAGATTATGGAACTGTTCTGGCAAACTCTCCCCGAAGAACACAATGTCTGGTTTCATGACAGCATTACCTGCTGATGGGGTGCATTTGGGACAGGGAGGAATGACCTGAAGGACAATAAAAAAGGAACTATCAGGGAGCGTAAAGGAGCTCAATAAATCATTATCTTGAATGACATTACAGCATGAACTGCTATCATGATATATTACTGGTAAATCTCAGAATAGCAGACCTCATACAGGGGTCTCTCGTGGCCTAGAGGTTAAGGTGTTGGCCTCTCATTCAAAGGTCCCGGGTTCGATTCCGGGTAGCGACCAAAAAATTTTCTTCTCTAAAATTGTCTCCTTTCATATCCTTTCCTGATCTCTAACAATGTTCTGTTGTCTGCTTTCATTTCCACTTTCTGCCCCCACCCCCTCACCTCCTTTGCCCCCTCCTCTAGGCTCCTGACTCTTTCTGCAGCCTTTCTACTGCTACTCCTTGGCTCCTCCTAACTGCTGTCTTTCTGCCACACCCCTGATCTTCTGGTAGGAAAGATCTACACCTAGCCTTCTCGGACAAGGGCGAAAAATCTCTGAGGGCCCGTGTGCAAGTTGCGCACGTTAAAGATCACTTGGTGGTCTAAAATCGATAAGAGTAGGCTTCGGCCGCCACCCGGGCAAAATTCAAAATTTCCTACCAACGAAAAAGTATTAGGTGTGTCCCGCGCGCTCATATGACCTTATGCAGTTGCGAGCGCCGTAAAACCCTATACTAAACAAACAAACAAGACCTCATACAAGTACAGTCAATCCCTTTTTTGTTTTTGTAAAGTGTTTTACGGCGCTCGCAACTGCATAGGTCATATGAGCGCGCGGGACACTCCTAATATTTTCAGTTTCTAGACTTGCACACATTTTCAGAACATGAAAAAAAAATTTTTTAAACAAAACAAGTAGACTCCATACCATATAAGCGGTGTCGTGCTATATTTGACTCAAATACGCCAGACTAAGAAAACAAAGTTGAAAATCATGTACCTAGCGTAATGACAGCTGTCTTATGATTCTCCTCATGTTACGGATAACAGGCTGTATATTTTCTCTTCTAAAAAAATCAAACAAGGGTAAAAATCCTTACTTTTTCCTATCATCGATAACAATGATATATTTATTTTTACTTGAAACCTATTTCAGCATAAGACCTCTGCTTTCTGCATTGATTGCAGAGTTCATTTACAGTAACTTCGGTCTCATTTTGAAAGACAGTACTTATATGATCCTTTTTCTGTAGACACGCACAACTGCCAACTTTTAAAAAAACCAAAAAAAACAGACACTACCCACAAAGTGGGTCAAGATTGTGGGCATTGGCCAAGTAAACCCCCCCCAACCTTTCACACACACTTTTTTGCTGTCAATAAATTCTAGCTATTCAGAGAGAAGCCGCAGCAAAAGATCTCTTCAATTGACTTGTGGGCTTCATTTTCATAATCATTTTCAATTCAAGTCTTGAAAGTTCATAAATTTCATCAGTTTCGGCAAATCCATTATAAGGAGAAAAACTAGAAAACATTACACCGATTTTTCCTATACGAAAACAAAAATGTATTAAATACATTTTCTACTTACTTGTAAGCAGTTATGTACACACATTAGAAAATACAACAAATTTATAGAAGATAATAATCACAAAACCTGATTGACAATATCTTCTTTGATGGCATCCGAATCCACTTTGAGTCCACAAATGGTGCAGGTGGCTGACGCAAAAGATCCTGAAAACATTTGACATTGAAAGAGTGACTCATAATTTGATGAAAATGAACTAACTTATTTTTCACATTATTCCATTTTTTTTTTACGTAAAAATTGGAAAACACCACAAACACTTGGTTTTTTAAAATTATCATATAAATTATGGATATGTTTATCAAAACAAAAACTTGTCACAGCAGTAGTGGCCTAGAGATACAATACACTATGGTTTCAAATTCAAGAGTAATTTCTTTTCAATCATTTAATCATGCACTTTTCGATGCTCCAATTATCTCCCACAAAGTCATGCAACATGATGTACTGACCGAAGGCAAAACACCACTGACCTCTTCAGGAAATTGAAAATCCCAAGCCACACATAAGTATGGATACCATCAGTATCCACTGAAATACTAGACAGATGCATGCCTTTCCCACAATTCTTTTTTTTTTCTAGTTGACATAAAAATAGCCAAGCAAATAAAAAAGTTTCAAAATATCAACTGGACTGAAATATTTCACAGTTTAACTTGAACACCCCACAAATATCAGACACCCCCAACTACACTACATAGTAATACAACTTATCTCACCATGACATTGCACTACTCTTTCTATTCCAGCAACCTGCTCCAATGTGTCAATGTTTTGGGTATAGTTTCTCAGCAATTTTCCATTCTCTTCAAGAGCTCTGATAAAATGGTGACAGAGCGAAGGCTTGAACTGGCCTGGGTAGATTTCCTGGGATACACAAAACAAGCATTGAAAATAAGAGATTGTTTACAGAATCACCTTTCTATTCTTGTTAACATGTATTTTAGGGAAATGATATTGCATCCTGAATCCCCTGGGCAACAATTTGCCCTTCACCTTTATCCACAAAAATGCACGTCATTTATGTCCCCATTTGAACTTTCCATAACATGCCTTTACAAAACAGTTTTATCATCTAAAAAAGCTATCTACAATAAGAGTCAAATCGGAGACTAAAAAGTAGAGACACATCACTGCTCGATTCAGGCGAGATTTGGGTCAGGCATCAGACGTCCAGTGAAAGTTTCAAGCTGTACAATTATAGTCCATTTCTCTCAACCGATGAATCAAGGTGTTGTTTTCATAGTAAATTAAGTAAAAGCATTGGTCTGAATAGGTTTCAAACACCATTTCTCTTTCTTTTTCGTCAGGTCATACCCACATCCACACATGAAAAGTGCAGTCAGAACATTCTAGTCAAGATTTTGATGAAAAATTTAAAACATCCCATAGATCTACTTCAAAGTGGTGTAGTGCTGTTAATTGTACCAATTCCAAAATTAACTGCCATGATTTGGCCTTCTTTTCCTTCCCCAAGGATCCTTAAGGTGAGTTAATTTGATTGGCGTTGCACGGTTTAATCAGAAATCACTTGCCATTGTCACCACATGGTTCGAGCTAGTTCTTAAGTATTGGTTATTATAATTTTACAAAACATGCTCTCGCTGTTTTTAACAACGATGATTATAAAACAATAGAGGAAAGAAGGTTGGCTTTATGTTGGTAATCCCTATGAAGATGTAGTTATGACGGAATATCAGGTTCATGATGAAGTAATTGTGAAGATGGAGATGATGGCAGTGATAGTGGTAGTGTCTCTCCCTGAAAATGGCATTAGTAAATCAAGTAAGGGGATTGGTCTGCCAGGCTCCTTTTTCATCTTGGCGAAGCAATATCCCTACATAAATGATGGTGGACTCACGATACCATCTAGTGTACTTCAACATAGCCTGCAAAGCGCGGAAACCGCTTTAGAGATAGCATCAACTCTCTAGGCGTTGCCACAGACGTGAGGTTCAGACTAGTCAAGAAGATGATCGACGCCACCCAGGAGATATCTTTTGACTGCCGGAGCGATAGGAAGTGCCCGCTGAAGTCCCTGTCCAATAACCTCTTCACTACCATCAGACTTCATCATTTTTTTAGGTGCCTCAACCGAGACTCAGACTCTGGAGGCTACAAATTGGCTGTGAGAAGGCTTCGCACATGTATAAAGAACAGTAAAATCAAGTCCTCTCTTATTTTGTTATATCAAATTAACAAATTAATGTTATATTACTACTGTCAAAGTTCCAATAAATACTGTGTGTTTCCTCTTTGTCAGTAGATCTATAATGAATAGGCCTGTCTGTTGGTCACATCCCTTATCCTTATTCCTGGCCTGCATCCCATTGCATTAGTGCACACAATACACCAAATCTTTTCTATTCATCTACTTCTTTTTCTTCTTCATTTTCTTCTTGTTCTTCTTGTTCTTCTTCTTTTTCTTCCTTCCCTGGAGCATCTACATTTGATGAATTTATTAATTAAACACGCATTTATTGATCAACCTCAGTTTAGTTTTAGTAAGAGTTTTATGGCACTTGCAACACAAAAAGGTCATATAAGTGCCGAAGAATAGATTCCGTGTTACAAGAGAGTAACATACACGAAAAAGAAGGAAGGGAGATAAAAATGACAGATGTTTGATAGGAAAGAAGGAGCCAACCACCCACTGATCAACCTCACCACACACCACTACTTAAGGCATATTATTAACTGAGATATGACTCCTCCCTCTGTCTCTGGTATTAACTATAGGACATAACAAGGGGGAGTGACTTCGAGAGAAACAGACCATAAAATGTACATTGTGAAACAGTTACTAGGAACTGAGTCTCTGATGGTGCGAATAGGGGCCAGCTGACGAGTGAAATATCTCTCATTAGTCATCTCCAGTCAAATCATGGATGTATGTCATTTCTAATTATAAGGTACAAAAGTGTTAGGGCCTCATCTAATTGTGACACAGGCTCTAGAAATGAGAAATCTTAATCTGAAAAATCATAATATACACTGCTTCCCACATCAAATACTCTGCAACTCTTGCAATCAAGACTTGACTCTAACCTCTTCAATCAAGCACACAGCAAGAGAGCAACAAAACAGAAGAACAAGTAGGTACCAGAAACTAAATTTTCAAAGTAGCTGTATGCCAAATTTATCTGTTCCATTTAAAAGGCCTATATCCACTGAGCATTTTGGTATCATTCTTTAACCTCTCAGTCAATTTTAAAGAAAATGGTAGTTGCTTAAAATTTGGTAAAATTTGTTAAAGTCAGTCACTGGCTGCAACCCCATGTTTGACAGACATTAAAAGAGTACCAAGTGCACTAAACATCTCCACATTAACAGAGTACAATCACTATAACAAATATATGGAGCCTAATTTTTTTCAAGACTGTGAGATCATTACAAATCAGTATTTTATCACTTCAAACACGATGATCTGTCGTTATTTCGACAAAAACAGAGCGAGTCGGCTTATACTGTAGTGTACCCCGTGTGCGGGGTCACATGCTTTCTGAGTCTCGCGGAAGGATTGATGTTAAATAATTCCAAGCTGATTACTTTATTCTAATAGAAAATAAACTGATCTTTTTATTAAAACATTTTTTAAGCCGGTATTTTACATATATTTGGTGTAAAAAATGATCTTTAAACATTTTGACAGCATTTTTAAAAGCTTTCTATTTAAATGCCGAAGGCCAAATATATATCACGGGAAAGCCCGTTTAGAGCTCTACAGTTCTCCGCCAATGAAAAGACGGTATTCAATCATCGCTCATTCCGCGAAGCATATGAATGCACGCGTTTCAATTTTTTAACCGGCCGACCACGCATTCCGACCGCGAGGGGCTTCGCTTTCGTTGGCGATTCTCCAGCTCCTAATAATCGGACATATAAACAACTTACACCATTGTAACGAGGAAAAGCTGAACTTTTACAAGGTGTACGGCATTTGGTGTTTTATAGCGAAAGAGCAAAGAAACAGCGATCGGAATTACCCTGATTTCACCGATACCACGCGGTCGGAAGGCCGCGACTGCCCGCGAGGCCATGTTTACGCTACCTAGAACAAGTCTCTTTCACAAGTCCATAGGGCTGAGGTAACATTTGAGCCTCAGGCACCTCCCAAGAACAAGTGACCACTAGACCAAAAATTGAGGGCGCAGAAGTCTACCACAGACGGGAAGAAAGGGAGTGAACAGACAAGTTTTTTTGTTTTTTTAATAATTATTATACTTTCATGAACCATTAGACCTCTACGGTTGGCTTTTCTATTTTCCTCACCTTTGCAAACTTGAAAAAAGGCCTGGGATCACTTCTGAAGAAATGAATATCAAACATCGCCTGAGGATCTGGAAGATTCGGGAAATCTTTTGCAAGCCTGGAGTACACTCCATCCCGGGAGCGGAAATCCGGAATCCCGCAGGACACAGACACCTGTGACCACAAGATGATATCATACCACTCAGTCATGAACTAGATTAAATCCTTTAAAGCTAGTAATGCATAGTTCTTTAATCTCTGCTTTTGAACTGCACATTTCATTTCTGCATGGGAGAAAAAATCAACCCTACCATGACAATGAATATTGCTCTTAGAACAAGCTCATGTTTACTCTAACTGGTCACAAGTATGCAAGTGCACTAGATCAAATCTAAGAATAAATTAAGAATATAATACCAGAAAAAAACCCTACAAAACTGCCAATGACAACAAATTGAATTCATATATGTCTTATAATGAAATACAACATTGAAAGTATTTTTAAGAATTTGGTGTTCTCTGTTCACAAACAGTAAATGAAACAATGGCTCAAACATTCACAGAAACAGCATACCCCAGCTCCAGTCAATACAACGATCTTTTTGCAAGTCCTTAGAAGCCCGAGCACATCATCCAGAGTATTGATGTTGGGAAGCTTTTTGCGCTTTGGTGGTTCTGACACGATGTTGATGATTATTTTCCAAAGCATAATCGGGTCAAGACCATCAGGAATCATCGTACCAGAGGGAACAAGCTCTTCCAAAATCTTCCTTGGACTCTTTCCTTGGCGCATTTGATCTTGAACCCAAGAAATAGGACCTGTACAAAGATTAAAGAAATTTCAATAAATCAGTCCCTGCTACTGTCACTTCACACATTTCTCTCCCTCAACTTTATTTCAAGGGACCACTGATCGGCCTGCAGCACGGATCATTACATGTTTATTGTGTACCACACACTGCACACTATGACTGACCTATCAGAGACACACAGTCAATTTATAAGATCAATCAAAAGTCTCTTTCACAAATCCTATTAACTCATTCGCTAGGCCAAGCCATGGGCAGCGGCACGGCTAAAGTGACTTCACTATGGCAAGCCGCCCCCGAAGGCCCAAGAACCGACCTATAATTTTAGCTCAAATTTTAATCCAATCCACATATCCATGTTAAAATCGAGGTTATAATACGGTGACATCCGGGTCAAGCATTTCCACCAAAAATCGGAAGTTTTGATTCAGTGTTGAAACACGAATTCGATGTTAGTTTATGTGACGTTTTATAGCGATGCCCAAAATATAGCATAGACACCAGTCTCAGTACTTTTAAACAACAAAATGTATCATTATTTTGCTTACTAAAGAAAAGTAGGACTCTTCTTTAGAATATTGATACTATATTTGTAAAATGGACTCGAATTGCCATTGCTCTGTTATTGAGAAATCAATATTTTTCAGTGCTAGACTCTAGACCTAGATCTAAATTGTCAAAATATTTTTCCTCCCAAAATCACCAGCCGAATTTTTGGTGAAATTACACAAAAAGTACCACTCAACACATGTGCGGGTTTATTTCAAACGCAATTCTGAACAATTCCATGATGTAAGATACATGTGTTACTTTCTGTTTGTGAATGCATCTCATCCTTTTTTCAAGATCATAAACGTTTTGTTTTTTTTCATCGGATGTTAGGCTAGAGTAGAGGAGGTAGTCAGCGCTACCCTAAGCATAAAAAGTGACCTTGCGAGTCCCCGGTGAAAGGGGAGGTAACCGCACAATAACTGATGAGAAGAAAATTTCGTCTGCTATCGTTGGCCCAGCGCGCTATGCCTGCTTTGTTTGCCTGTCTCCCTCAGTAGTGGTATTTATGAGGCAAAGTGAGGGCGGGTATGTGCGGCAATGAGCGGGGGTGCGTGTACTTGCTTGAGGGTGGCGCGTTTTATGGAGGGGCTGCGTGCTAGGGTAGGGCGGGTCTTGCAACATGTCCTAATAACTTCTAAATTTGAATCTTATAGGCTAACGTATGATTTTCTAACCACAAAGCTGGAAATATTCTTACAAATTGCTCAAGAGTTAAGAGTTACAAAAGACACTCAGTTTTTATGTATAGCCAAAAGAGAAAGAAAACTAAAAATAACTGAAGCCAACACTTACAATGGAAACAGTAATCTATTAGTGAGTCTAGATAACTCTGAAAACCATTAATTAAATTACATAAAAACAGCAAAGTAGAGACATGTGGATCTAATTGCACATGGATAAACAAAGATATTGTTTACACTATTTGTATGAAAAAAATTGGGAAGGAGAGATTAGTCAGCACAGCAAAAGAGCTCAATGTCCATGGCATCCAGGTCTTCCTGAGTCGTGTCACAAAGCATGCACTGGGTGAGCACTACTTATCCTGTAGTGGTGGCTCCACACCCAGCACAGTCAACCGTAATGTCCCCACCATCGGAGCTGTTGTCGTAGGGCTCTTCTCCTGAGTCAGAGGCCACAACCAAAGCATTCATCTTCTTCTCTTGAATTCTCCTTTTCTTCTCCTCCTCTTTCTCCTTCTTTGCCTTCTCCCTTTGTTTTTTCTTCTCTTTTTGGCTTTCCTTCTTGTCTTTTGCTTGTGCTAGCTGTTCCATCTTTCTCTGCTCCCTTTGCTTCTTTCTCTCTCCCTTCTGCTGTTGTTCTTCTTCTGCCTTCCTCTTCTTTGTGAGTATCATCTCTTTATAGTCATTTTTCCACTGATGGACGGGGTACTGTTGGTTGGGGCCTTCTAACGCCCTTGTTCTTTGAACAGGACGGAAATGTGAGTACCTTGTCGATGGTCATCTCCCCGGAGGAGGGCTGAGGTTCCAGGGCTCTTGCTGATGGCTGGGGGAGTGGAGGAGCCAGTTGTTCAATATTGTCCATCAGGCAGGACCATATGTTGTAGTTGGGGTCGATCTTGAGGTCCTATCCATTGTCATACCTCTTGAGGTACAGGTCCACCTTCTCCTCCCCAAGCTTAAAGTTCAAGGAGAATATTTCCTTGAGTCGCTGATGGCGAGTTTGTGACGTTGTGGATGGTTCAGAAGCAGAAGAGGTGGATGGGGCTGAGGCAGACGGGGTGGATGACAAGTGGATGGTAGGGGCAGGGGACCCTATGAAGGTGCAGCTGGGTTCAGCTTGTCACTTGTGAGGACAACGTCAGGGTTGTAGGGAAACAGCCCTTACTTGGTGAATCCCCTCAGGGCCGTTTTTAGCCGAGCTACTGTTGTCCAGACCTTCAATTCAGGACGCCGGCAAACGTCCTCAGTGTGGCGGATTTTGTGGTGTCCCTCACAAACTTCCTTACCCCCTCTCGCCACGCTGGCTTAATAATGGCCCCGAAAAATGCCTGGTCCAGAGGCTGTGTCAGGTGGCTGGTGTGGGCCTTGATGCAATTTAATATTGCCCCGTTCTCGCTGCAGAAGTCTGAGACGCAATACCCCGCCTTACCAGACGCCATGGCGGAACTGCGCGCCAACCCCCATCCATCCCCTCTGAGAGGCTGAGCGGCTCCGTGCTTTGCTTAGTACTGATGCTACACGCACAACACACTGCTTTGTGTGTAGTACAAGTATACACATCTTCATAAAATGCATTGACAGCCTTACAACTGCAGGCCGATGCACTGTTAGAATACTTAATCAGCAAACCTGGAAATAATTTGCCTCTGTGTACGTGCAATAAGCTGTCCCCGTAGAATTACGCGATTGTGCAGCCGCACCGCGGCCGCGTTTTTTCGCGTAATTGTGAAACATTTGCTTAATTTTGGATACCCCGCGTTTTTTCACTTTTTTTCCACAAAACAATTAATTATCGCCTCGACATGTGACTAAAGGGAAATAATCACCGTAATATAAGTCTCATTTAAGTGAAAAGTCGGTTGTTTCCCTTGTTAGAAGATCTTGGTTATGGGTCCCTTGAGCATGTTCAATTTTTTAATCCATCAAAAGTTGTTGTTCTCAAGTCTGCTGATGATTCATGTTTGACAGGTGTCCTCGGTTTTAGTAATGTGCCAGCATCAGAGGTCCAGATGTCCCTTTTTTTTCTTTTTACATTTTTCTTTCCTCTATAGATCTAGATCTAGATCTACAGCTGAAAATTACAGAGATTATATTATTTGGTTGTTTTTTTCTTACTGACTTGTATTGTTTTCTTTCCAAATACACAACAAATTATTGATACTCCGTAAAAAAATTTTCTGTACATAAAACATGAAAATCAGGAAAATTTGTGTAGAAAAAGTGCAAAACATGTCGCGAATGGTGTTAGAGTAACTTGCATAATTTTTGCATAATTTGGCTTTTTTTTGCATAATTTGGCCATCTAAATTTGCATAATTTGGCCATCTAAATTTGCATAATTCTACGGGAACAGAATAAGCGACCACGGTGACCTGCCAATAATCTTGTGCTACAAGAAAGGGTGCTGCCGGATGTTGATAAACACGGGAACGCTCTAGCATGTTTAAATTGGTTCATACTACAGGTTGTCGCGCTGACCCCTCTATCGCACAACGCCGCCGCTACTCTATGATCAAAATGCCAAAAGTACAAATACTGCAAATTTTTCAACATTTTCCAGTTTTATTCATTTATGGTTATTTTGATGTTTCATTTGACTAGGTGCAAACATATTTTTTTTAGTTTCACCAAAGATGATTGATTTTTTATTTTCAAATTTTATCTGCATCCAAGCAAAATTATGTTGCATAATCACCTCTTACAGGAACCAAAGTTGAAAAATACACATATAAACATTACAGATGTATTCTACAAATCATACTAAAAATTTTGGTATGTGTTGATATTTATTTAATTTGGTGGCCCCAAAGACCTTTAAACAGCACACCAGTCACCATCTCATTTCGACCACCAGAAAAAAATTTGTTCACAAGCTCAAAATAATACGTAGCGAACGAGTTAAGGACATCTGCACTAAACATGTGAGCTGCCATGTTTTGGGGTCTTGACAGGTCAGATGGACGTAGCGAACGAGTTAAGGACATCTGCACTAAACATGTGAGCTGCCATGTTTTGGGGTCTTGACAGGTCAGATGGGCGGCCACAACTCATACTATGAGCATGGTGTTGGGGAGGGGGGGGGGGGGGGATTTTAGCCTGACAGGCATGGAACGTCAGCAGAGGTTGTTTGTTCCTACGAGGATGTGCTGTAAGGAGCTGAACATCCCATTATATTGGAATGACAGGGTATAAAACAGGATGTTGCACAGAGGGTGCGAGGATGACCAAACCTCACAATGTAATGCGGAAAGCATAAAAACATCCCTCAAAACACGTACTAGCGTAAGCCACATTTTGTTAGTTTTGCAGGAGAGACGTTTAAAGATTTGGGCGATTTTCACCATCCCATTAAGGCGTCAAATTGCCGACCCTGCCCTTAATATTTTGACATAACATGTGTGGGCCAACTACTTTTCAATTGGCTAGAAGCATCTTTGTGAGATTAGTAGGTTTAGAAGGAAAAATGACCTTTTGTCCGATACGCTAGTACGTGCTACATCAATGAAAGCCTCAATGTGTGGCTTACGTTACTAGATTGTTGGATACGTTAGTAGGTGCTTTTGTATTCTAAAGCATAATGTGTTCATTGCGTGGCTTACGCCTAAATTGTAACTTCCAAATAACAATAAAAATACAAAGAAAGATCGATTTGGTTAAAAATTCAAGGGCTGTATTATCCGTAACTTAACAACAACTCGGAATATACAGATGCCAACTGTACATGATAAAAAATCAACTTAAAATTAAATAATCACTGCAGCTATCTACTGCTTAAACAAACATTTCATTATGGACTATTCTTTACAGAAAATGTTATTATTATGTACCTACTCACATTTGTGAAACACTATCCTTTTTAATATGGGAAGCAGTACTTTACTAAAAACAAAACAAGCTACAAAAAACTTGAGCTAGTATGTGCTCACTAAATTTTCAAATTTGCAAAAACAAATAATAAAGAATTCAGGGAACATTTCTACTAGAGTTAGAGCTCCACTTAGGCTTATTGGGAACATGATCTTGCTGTAGAGATGTAAATTCAATTACATATTTCAAAGACTAATAAGCAGTAACTCAGAAATAGAGAAGAAAATGTGAAATCAAATACATTTTGTGTCATTACTTGACTGCCATATACTTAAGCTGGAGTTGCACCTTAGCTAACAAAGTAGAATAGCTTCGTCCCAAAGGAAACCTTCGCAGCCAACTACTCATGGGGCAAGGAAAGATAAAATGCTTTGTGCTCTTCCAGTTTAATTACTGGTGTGGGACCAGAACAGAGTGAAACCAAATCAGTGAATTTTTCTCTCGAAATGTTTGTTGGCCCTGAGTTCAGTTTCTGAAGTGCAAAGTCCTTTACACTATTCTTCAGTCTCTTGAGGGACAGGGTTTTGAATGAACAGTCAAAGTGGCTCGTCTTGTAGAAGACTTTATCTGGCTGTTCTTTAGTGACTCGCAGTTCCATGATATTGTTCCATGAAAATGTGTCTTCCGTATCAGATCGTGCGTCCAGGATTCTCAAGTCCTTTGATAAGCCTTTGAGATCCAGAAAGTCTTTAGACTGCATCTGATTCACCAGGTGAGGCTTTTGACTTCGAGTGAGAGACACCACTGTTACTATCTGAGAAGGAAGGAACAAATCCCCAGCCCTCTTCAGGGCATGTCCTATTGCACTGTGTACAGAATCACCCTCGTTCTGACCATGGTTTGTTTCAGAGAACCTCAATGAAATCTCTTCAAGATTCACACTATTGTTCACAGCATACAACATCATCGAAGGCGTAATCGAATTTTTGTTCTGGCCACTGCATCCAATGGCAAAAAGAAAAGCTTTTTTGATGCCACGGTCGTCATAAAATGTCAGGGCAAGGTGGACTGTAGTTGAAATTTCAGAGGGTTCACGTTTGCTTTGCGTTTCATCCCAAGTGAAGCAGTGACAATCTCTGTTAGCAATGTTATAGAAAGTCCGGTTGTAGTTCGACAATCATCTTTTGTAAAAGATGGCTCTGTCCTGAGACATAGGGGGGTAAACGACCTGCTGCAAATCAAAACTTGCACAGAGAATGTTTTCACTTTCCTGAGCTTCTTTCTTGCGTAGATCCTTTATTTCCCTGACCTTTTCTTTTTCTCCCACATGGATCTCAAACTTTCCCCTAAGACCAATCTTTGTTTCTTCATTTCCTTGGTGATAATTGACACAAAGAGAGCACTGGTCTTTCTTGGGCTGGTGGATTTTTACTTTTAAATACATCGTTTTATGTAGTGAAGCTTGATGGCCTTGTCCTGGGTATCCATTCCTGGATGAACATGTGGTACATGCTTGTGTACTCTTGTCCCAAATTCCTCTTCATTTTGGCTTCCTTCTATTTGTTTGATCTGAGTTTCTTTTCCTTTCTGACTTCTTTCTGACTTTCCTCCACTGTGTACTGCTCGGGAACTGATCTTTGCATTCTTCCACCCCACTCATCAATGACTGTTTCCTTTGTCTGAAATTGATCGGGAGCATCAGTGTTCATATTTACACCAGCGGGAATCTTAGACTGTGAGGGCCTACCTACAACTTTTACATGTTGTTGATTTTTTCCTTTGACCTTCTTGTGCTTTTTTTCATGTTGAACACACGATGCAATCTCTTCATTGAAATGATCAAAGCAAAGAAGGATTTCACAATCAGGACAAGCCACCCATACTTCAGCATTGCACCTTTTGACCTCGCATGTTCCAGGATTGAATTCCGGATCGCCAAATGAGTCGTAGCCACACACTGACATTTCATCACTGTCTGCCTCAATAAGCAAATCAATGTCCTTGAAGCACATACGTGCATCTATTTGTCCCTTAAAGTTCTCAGTGGCAGTAGGACACCCATGACTTTCTGCAGTCTGTAAGCTTAAGACTTCACCACGGTTCTGAATGTCAATCAGAGTTTGAACAGTAGGGCTACATGTCAAAAAAAGAGTGGTTGTTCAGAGCGGGATCCCATTTGTAAACGAAGGACGAATAAAAAGGGACTTCAAGAAGTGGAGTCTGAGCCTTCATTGTCTCACACGAAGCACACTGCTCACGTGTGTAGTTTAGCTTGTCTTCCTGCTCTCTAGAAGCGCTGCACGATGTTTTTTTGCCATAGGCTCAGTCCTGGCTGTGTGGGTTACGTTAGTATGTGCCATATAATAAAAACACAACAATGGGTCAAAGTGTACATCACGCACTAGCGTAACCAACAGTGTGTTAGTACGTGCTGTATCTTTTTGTGGGCAAATGGGATACGTTCAAACTGGAATCGACTATATCTCAGCTATTTATTGCTCGATTTCTACCATCTTTTGAGAGGATGTAGTATCAGATAAAGGGAATCGAGTGATTGCTCTAACTCGATTTCGGGTCAGATGTGGCTTACGCTAGTACGTGTTTAGAGGGACAAAAATAGTACATGATGTAACTTAACTAAACTTTCAAAAAAGTCAACAAAACCCTCAGCAAACAAAAAATGTAACAAAAATAGTTTCACCTTCATGTTCTAAATATTAATGTCTTGATTCAATTCATACACAAGCCCAGCTGCCATGTCAATAAAAGTAATGCTTTAACAGTTGGATGACAAAGAGTAGAGATTTACCTTGTACAGGTTGCCATGACTCTTGGCTTAAATCTGAGAAATCGCTGATTTCACTTGTGTTATCCATTGCATCATCAAAATTGTCTGAACAGTCAATTTTCTGAAAACAAATAGTCAACAATGAGTTGGTACAAAACAAAAGTTTTAAAAAGAACAAAACTCACTGAAAAACTAAAAGCTTAATACACAGACCCTTATTGGTAGTACAAAATTTATTTTGGCCTCAATAATATCTATGGGACTCATCAAGCACTAGAATGAAACAACCTCATATTTCATCCACATCATTTAAGCGTGAGTTATATTTTATCAACATTCAATAATTTTAGCCCGCAAGTCTATGAGCTCACATTCAAAACTTGCTCCCACTTCCCACTCTTTCATTCCAGACTACCACTCAAGTGACATTTTTGGTTCAGCAATTTAATGGATCGCCATTTAAAAGTGGCATTTTGAGGGTACTAATTTCGTCAGCCCCAATATAATCCACACCCTGGTCCTGTACATTTTCTACTTATTTTCACTCATATTAACATTCTCTGTTCCAATTACAAACACTTTGAGTGCTCAAAGAAACAAATCCTTCAATATTTACTAAATTATTGCCATTTTGAAGGTTACACCTTTCACCGCCTGGGTGCATAAAAGTGTGAGATGCCTTCTATACTGAAAGAATTATAAAAGATTTGAACAGCATGCAACTTCAGAAAATACCTGATTACTGTGCTCCTTGAAACAAGCATGGTCCTGGTTACTCTGAGAAGAAACACCTGGAAGCAAAAAAAAACAAAAACAATATTGTTCGACTTTTCATTTCATGTCAAAATTCTTGAATTCATTATGAAATCAAAACAGGAACAATGATGGGGTAACCTTATCACAAAAGAAAAAACATACAATCCCCCTCAACCACAGAACAACGAAAGTGGTCCTAATTGTCACAAATTTTTCGAAATCCTTATTTCATAGAATCTATATTTTTATCCAAATTGATTTTGATAACAAAATTAACTTCACAGAAACTTGTTATGCTGGGTTGTTTTTTTTTACAATTTACATCATTTAAGTGACGGGCTCCAACCCTGCCATTCAGGGCCAACCGGGGCTGAGAGGGGCACAACATCCCAGACAAAGATATTCAACAAAAATTTTCTCCACTCCGGAATCAAACTTGTGCCACTCGTGTGATGCTTGAAGCACTTTTAACCGCTACACCACAGACGCTGGTCAGATTGTAGTATATATATCCTCTAATAAAATGCTATTTCGTAAAGCAAAACATACCTTCAGAAGATTCTGCAAGACCATTACCATCTTTCAGCTTGAAGTCTAGATCTGGTTCCCTCGAAGGACATGGTTTTACTTCTGGGCACTGAGCATATGTGGATGACACTGATGGGGATTCCACAGAGCTGCCATGAGCTTGACCCTCGACAGAACTATTTCTTGCTTCTGATACATTAGGTTGTTCCACTGATGCCGAGTCTGGCTCCAGTGCTGATGCATCAGGGTCACGCTCCATAGCAAAAATAAGCGTTGGTTTTTTCCTCCCTGTACATAAACAAAGTAAGTTAAACAAAAGAAGATCAATGTGCTCATTTAGTCGCAAGGTGTGTTCAATGTACAGTACAGAAGGATAAAGGCAGTGAACGGTCATGTTCTTGTCATGTAAATATCTGCTTTCTTTGATGAAGTTGGACACCACAAGACTAAAAAGGTCCAACTTCATCAAAGAAAGCAGAAAAATCCAAAGATCCCTACAGGACCATCTGCTAGCCACAGTGAACATGCTGAACCATACCCCAGAGGCACCATCATGGGAAAAGACAAACACAGACATAATTATACACACACACGTCCATTCCTATGTTCACCACAAAAGAATTACCACAGCGACCTGAGCAAGAAGTCCCTCACCCTGTCCATGCTTGAACAAAGTCAAAGATACCCACGAGAAGCATGGATAAGAATCTATACAGACGGATCTGCCACTGATGCTGTGAAAAGAGGAGGAGCCGCAGTGTCATACAATTCCCAAATGGACGATGACAAGCAGAGGCAGCCCCAACAGGGCGACATTTTGTACAAACTACAGGGCAGAGACGGAGGCTCTTTATATACGGGCCGACAGATGAACTGAGCAGGACGGCCCAATTTATAACAGATACCAGACTTCAAGTGTAATGCGATCGAGAAGAAGAAGAAAAAGATGTAAATATCAATGAGCAGCTTCATGTCATGTTCATTGTCCATAATCTAAGAATAATTCTTCTTTGAGTCGAACTGTAAACTAGCATGATAGATCAGATAAATTCATAATCACCCTTGCTCAGTTCAAACAAGTTGACTTGCCAAGCCAAGAAGAGTTTTCTTATTCTCAAAATCCTACAATAAAAATGGTGCTGAGCTTGCACTCCCGCTGGCTTCTGAACTTTTTTTCGTAACTGGTACCTCTCTAAAGCCCGGCCATGTACAAAAATGTACTGGAATCTGATATCATCCTTCAGAGGAAAGAGGTAATGGAAGATACTTGTTTTTTAAAAAAACATAGTCACTTTTTGAAAATATGGCTACACCCCTGGTTTTCTGGTAGGAAAGATCTACCCCTAGCCTTCTCGGACAAGGGCGAAAAATCTCGGAGGTCCCGCGTACAAGATGTGCACGTTAAAGATCCCCTGGCAGTCTAAAATCGATAAGAGTAGGCTTCAGTTGCCACCCGGTCAAAATTCAAAAAAATTTCCTACAAACTGAAAATGTTTAATGTGTCCCGCGCACTCATGACCTTTATTTATGTAGTTGCAAGCACAGTAAAATACTTACAAAAACAAAGTGATTATTGGGAGTCCATTCACTATATCATTTGTCATTAATTAGGATTCAACTCCCATCACTTGACGCTATTAGGAGTCAGAGATTACATCCGACCTAGTTATATGACCAAATTACTGTGGTTAGCGCATTTTTAGGTGTAGGGTTGGGGATGGCGGTCTCTTCTTTATTGTGCTTGTTGAGGGTCAGGGGTAGAGGTAAGGGTAGGGATAGGTTTGGGGTGGTGGTAGGAGTTTGGTTAAGGTCAGGTCTCTTCTTTATTGTGTTTGTTGAGGCAGCCGCTTGTTACGGAAGTCCTTCTTATTATTATGAGACAATACATGGGGGGACGAGGGTGTGTAATTTCTGCGATCATAGGTCAGTGATTAGTTTGTTTTTGGTTGTTCTTTTCTTTGGGGGGGGGGGGAGGTTAATGGGGGCTCGCCCCCCCTTGATCAGCTGCAATCTTTATTTATGGGTAATGGGGGGGGGGGGGGGGGTGCTACCGTGCTTGCCCCCCTGATTAAGGTAGGATTTAGGGTTAGATTTTTTTCTTTTTTCTTTTTTTTTATTCGTTCAAAAACACATGCGATATGAAATCGTTATTTTTGTTTTTCCACTTCATCCCTTGCCCCGACATGAGCGCATGAAAAAAAAAAAAAAACGTAGACCGATACAGAGCCGCGCTTGTCCACGGTGGCAATTCAAACTACGAAAGTCTTCCCTTTCATTAGTTTCATGCAAGTGAGGTTGTATACCCGACTCAGAAAATAAAAATTTACTTTTGTTTTTGTTTTTTTAAGCCGATCGCCTCAGCTTTCAAAATTTTGCGAAGGAACCTCGACAAAACCCTTTTAAGTTAAAAAATAATTACATATTTGTTTTCAGGGTTATTTTGATCAAAATTGGGTAATCCTTACCATCTACAATCCCTACAACTTTGTTAACCCTATCGTACGCTGTGGGGTCATTTTGAACCCATGGGGTTGTTGTATTCTTTACATTTTAGAATACTTCTAGTACGAAGATCTCTTTGAAACTTTCAGTATTTCTCAAAAAATTATTTTGACAGACTGCTATGCAAAGCGAACGGATCAGATTAACGAGTAAACTTACTCTTTGAAAGTGGCGGCACAGAGTTCCCCACGTCTTATGGATACTATAGTATAATAGTATTGTAAAACATGACGTACGGATATTTATATAAGGATAATATTCTGCCATGATGAACACCAGAGACTTCCGGATGAATGCCAGATTGGTGCATGACGTCCTTTCGATGTTTCATTTTCTCACATTACTTCATTACATTTTTATTAGTAAAATATCAATTACTCTGACTGTGATAGGACTTTCCTTACTTTACGGCACTGGATACCACTGTGACAAGTGGAAAACTACGTTGTTAAATGTGTCTTGTGGAATTCTACCATGTAACTCTCTCCACATGAATTTTTTTTTTTTCTTTTGGGGGGGTAAGTGTTTTACAGCGTTCGCAACTACATAAGGTAATATGAGCGTGCGTTTATTTTGCGCGGGTGGCGGCTGAAGCCTACCCTTATCGATTTTGGACCACAAAGATTTATTTTTTTTTGCATGTAAAGTAAACATTTAACTCACGCACATTCAAAAAGACAAACACAGAGTGACCATGATTATTGCTATGATTGAATGCTAACAATTTTTAATTAACTGAAGGTTTCAGTGTAACAGCAAGAAATAAATAATATTGACTAAAATTAGAGTTGTGTCCATTTGGAGAGGCGGTGGTGGTGGTTGGGCCAAACAAAAATAAAATAAAGTTGACAAACCAAAAGAGGTCAATTCCGACTGTAATACACAAAGAAAATCAGACCTACCACTTTAGGAAATCTAAAAGTCAGGACCTCAGAGAGGGGAAAAGAAAAAAATCGGGATCAACAACAAATCACCCAGGTCACAGCCAAACTGACTTTTAAAATTTCGAGGGGTGTTCATACATATTCATGTATGTTCCCTCTGCGCGCGCGCGTGCGTGCGCGCGTGCGTGCGTGTGTGCGTGCGTGCGTGCGTGCGTGTGTGTGTGTGTGCGGGTGCGTAAGCGTCCCTGTACTGTGTGTGTTTTATCATAATTCTTTTAAAAATACTAAAGTATCACGACACCAGGGCTGCGCTTTACTCACAAATGTGCATATATTACGCATTAAACCTGCAGATTACCCCCTTTAAGTTTTGGTTGTGCGTGAGCTTTACTCTTCATAATTTCAAGTCGGGGGGGGGTTTGCATGTCACGCTTTAAACATAGGTGTTGTGCATCTGGCAAGCATCATTTCCCCCCTTCTCTTTCCCAAAGCCGAGTCAATGATTTGACAACACACCCACACACATGCACGACAGTCACCTTCTGTGTCAGATGAAGTCGACTAGTCGACCTACTTATCAGCAGCGCGCAGTTTCCGGCAACACAGGCTTGCTTCAGCACAGAAGCTCCGCCTACATTCAAGTCGTTCACATTTGCCGGTGCCGTGCCTTGAGTTTACCGCTGCCGTGAGATTACCCCCATCCTTCTTTAAAAACACACTAGTAAACATGAATTGTCCACCATCGAAAGTGTGGAAAGACTGGAATGTGAACCCTGAGATGACTCTGAAGAATAATGAATCAGTTAATTTTTCCAAACCTGCCACTCATCCCTGCCCTAAATTTCAAGCATCCCTATTTTCCCGATTTTGATCGCATCGTTTGTTTGTTTTTTTGTTCCGTCTGTTGTGCCGGATTATTCTAAACTTTTATTCTGCCTTCTTTTCTGTTGTGGAAAGCACTCGTTATACTTTTTGTAGGCAGAAACTCAGAGCAATGTCTATATCGAATTTAGTAGTTGACTCACCAAAAATTGTGTTGGATCTTTGCTCACATGTGTTATTTCAACTACAATGGATTGGAACTGGAAGTAATACATGTTTTGATTTGGCATTCCGATTTATGACATTCCCAAGGTCTACTTTTGCCAAAACATGCTTTGTCCGAGTTCTGGTTAGTCGAGCCCGTCATCAAGACCCTTCAGTAAAACTGTCTCAATTGCGCATTCGCACCATGACCATGTGACATGACTTCGGCGTTTGAGTTCAGCGTGTGTTGGGGACCGTCGTTGACGGAGTCAATTTAAGTTCATGCACACCGGTAGAAGCGTCTTTTGGAACTTTGGAGGGGGGGGGGGGGGGGGGCGTGTAAAACACTTGGACTAGGAGACCTTGACATGGTACTTGAGGATTTTAAAAATGTTAAAACTCACACTGGCACGCGCGCGCTCACACACACACACACACACACACACACACACACACACACACACACATGCGCGCGCAGACATACACACACACATACCCCACACACACACGCACGCGTGCAGAGGGAATACATGATATAATAATGGACACCCCTGGAATTTTTTTTAGTCAGCTTGGTAATGACCTTAGCTTAGTGATTTGTCGTTGATCCCGATTTTTTTCACCAAGTCCCAATTTTTTCCCCCACTGAGAACCTGACTTTTAGATTTCATAGAGTGGCAGGTGTATTTTTCTTGGAATATTATAGTCGGAGTTGACCCCTTTTAGTCTGTCAACTTTATTTTATTTTTGATAGACCCAACTGCACTGCTCAACCACCACCACTCTTCCCCACTCCAAATGGACACAACTCTAATTCAAGTCAATATAACTCATTTATTTCTTAAAAGTTAATCAAAATCGTTAGCATTCAATCATAGTCATGGTCACTCTATGTGTGTCTGTGTGAATGTGAATGTGAGTTAAATGTTTGCAAGCAGAAAATCTTACTATAAAACTATGAGGTATTCACTTTTACCCTTTGAGTTTCTAAAACAAGGGTTTAAATCCTCAAAATAGTAAACCAAAGGGTGAAGGAAACTCTTAAATTGGCCTGAAAAGGGGAGCCCTGCGACACGCTCTCCTAGTTTTTAAGTGTTTTACACGCTGTGACGCGCCTCACTCCCCCTGGATAAGTCCCGAAAGGGTCCACATTCCAGTCATTCCAGTCTTTCGATGGCAGACAATTCATGTTTACTACTAGATCTAGTGAGTTAAAGAAGAATGGGGGTAATCTCAGTGCAGGGGTAAACTGAAGGCTTAACACCAGCAAATAAAATGCGAGCGACCAGAATGTGGGCGGAGCTTCTCTGCTAAGCAAGCCGGAGTCGCCGGAAACTGCGGGCAGCTGATAAAAGTAGATAGTACTTTTAGATTCTAGGTCGACTGCTTCTGACACAGAGTCACAGACAAAAGGTGACTGCGGTGTTATGTGTGTGGGTGTGTTGTTAAATCATTGACTCAGCTTCGGGGTAGAGAAGGGGGAAAATGATGATTGCCAGGACGCACACCACCTATGTTTTAAAGCGTATGCAAACCCCCGAAACGAAATTTTAAAGAGTAACGCTCACGCACCACCAAAACTTAACTCATAGACGACGCAAGTTTTTCACCAAAAATTTCCCTGGAGACGTACGATTCTTACCTATTTTTTTAAAAATCAGTGTGATAAACCTACCAACTGCACAGGAATAAAATTTGGCACAAAGTAAGATCATCTTGTATACTTACATAAAATGTATTTATTTTTACAAAAACTTTGAAAAAATTATGTTTTAGGTGAAAAAAAGACATGTAAACGTGGAAAAAAACTTTTTTTTTAATGAGCTAAGCACATGGATCTCAGAATTGATTGTAGTGAATTAGAATGGTTTCAAAAAAGTAATACTAAGTGATTTTATCTATTTATAAAGAATAGTGACATTGCCAGGAGCGTTGTAGTCTCCTGAATCAATAATCCCTAACGCTTCGTTGGTAGCGAAAGGAGCTTCCAGCAGCTCTGTTTCTTGTTTACGTAAAAAGTAGGTCAGGTCAGCGTATTTCGGCAGATTGCTTATAGCAGACAATTCGGGTGACCAATGGTCAAAGGGATACAACCACAATAAAGTTAAATGGTTTAACTAACACTGGGAGACATTCCCCTGAGATTCTATTAGTTTTTAAGTACAAAAAAAATGGTACAATTTGTTGGGTCCCGGGACCCGGCGGGTCTCTCAGAGTATGATGACCTTGCCGGGTCCCGAGACCCGGCACGTCGTCAGTGAGTTAAAGGGGGTAATTTGCAGGTGTAATGCGTAATATATTTATATACGCACATCTGTGCGTAATGGGGAGCCCTGCCTCCACCTCTCTTCCCTTTCCAGTTCCAGTCCCCCCGTCCAGGTTCGGCCCTAATTTTTAACGATCACTTGCTTAGCGGCAAAAGAACTGCAGACCACATCTCTCACTCCCTTTCAAATGAAACATTGATGCAGAGTCAGATTATTAGAAGTCAGTATCAATCAAGTTCAAGATGCCTAACCTAAGGGACATATCACGTGACTGTGATTCCGTGCAAGCGGTGGGAAATCTGAAGGTCACTCTCTCACTGAAGCCGAAGCGAGTAACATCGGCTAACGAAGAACTAGCAGACGACTAGCAGGTGGGGCCCCACCAACATCAACTATCATCTAGAGTCTACTAGTAGATGATATCTAGATCTACTACTCCAAGACTCAAGTAAGTCGTAACATAACATAGAAATGACAATGAAAAATTAAATTTCATCCAAATTGCTTAAAAATGGGCTTAAATGAAAATAGAGTAAATTCTAAGAACTATGGTTTTTAAATTTTAAAAATCCATTGATAAATAAAAAAGTTATTGGGATTTTTGTTTGCAAAATGTTGGAGGACCTTCATTAAATATAGGAAAAAATCGCCAAAATGTGGGACATGTTTTGATGTATTTTGAGGAAAAACTGTTCTCATAAGTCAGTAATGAATTGGAGCATATGAATGAAACTAGGCATCTCCATGTGATTTTCAGTGCCGAATCTAGTTCTGCTATCACTTTTTCGATGTCTTCATTACTTCATTACTTTGGATCTTAAAGACTGATATTTGCGTGAAATTTGTTAAATTGCGTGACATCGTTTTTACCGCGACGCGATCACCCCTTCTAAATCTCAGTAAAGCGCTATCGGGAAAACCCGCGATGTAGTCATCGGTGACCCATTTGGTTATAGGCAGCCAATCACATACCGCCTAGCGATCACGCGCCTCTTGCATGCCGGCACCTTGCGTTTGGAATGCGCGATCAAGTTTCTAGATAGATCTAGTGTTTTATCAATGGATGGGTGGTAATTTTAAGTTGGTACAGAAAATCTACTAAACGCAGAGATCTGAAATTTTACAGCAATAAAGAAGACATGTAGGGCGCTTGTGTGGTTGGCGATCAACCCGCAGCTCCGCTTAGTTTTCGTACCGCAGACGAAATTCACACAAACACGGCAATATCTCCGGTTCTAGTAATCGTTCGGGATTGTACGCTGGCATGTCGTTAGTTTAACCTTTCCTCTGGTTGGTTGCCGAGTTTCATTTATTTTCGTCCAGGAGTTTTCCCGTAACTATACTTAGAAGAGAGTCACTTCTGATTCCGAGCGGCCCAAAAAATACCCCTCGCGCGGAGGCCGATTTCCGGCCTAAGGCGCAGCGGGCGATTGGCATTGCTACATAACAGACATCTAACAATCGTCATGGTATTTCATGTAAACTAGAATTCTAGGGCGTGTGTAACTGTGTCAAAAGTCAAAAGACTGTACTCTCATTGCCAAATGCTCAATGGTAGTGTCTCTAGAGTTCTGTCTTACGGTAGGCTAACGGACAACTCAGACTCAGCATCGACATCCTGCAAAGTTTTCATTGTTTAATTTGGATCTTGAAAATATCACCTCACTAAATTCTAATTACTAGATCTAGATCTATATTCTAGATCTAGATCTGGATCTAGAATCTAGATCTAGATCTACTTCTCAAGTGAGCCAAGCCCAATTCAAGTGCCAGAGTTCTGAGCAGACCTGGACTTTGTCTTTAGACTTTAGAACAGTCCGCCAAGTGCCCCGGGATTGCTGAGTCTGCCGAGTTTGTCGGCTCAGCAGCCGACGTAGATTCCAGTGGTGTTTATTTTTCTGGTCCTCCTGGGGAATTACTTTAACAAAACCCCATGTTCTTAAACTTCTAGAAAAACGCAGACACAACTTCATGAAACAACAAGGAACTCACCGGTTTCCCTCTTTAAAATTATCCTATAGAATTATATCTGGCCTCTAGATCTAGCAGCAAACACGAACGATACTGCACCTCTGCCACTGACAGGAAGGAAAAGTAGTACATCTATTTCACAAACGTACCCGGATGTTATTGGCAATGGATCCTTTATTGTAATAATTACTTCAACTTTTGCTCTTTTTTATACATACACTTCATTTTACACATTCGTAAAGTAACACAGATTTCTCTTAATCTATTACTATTCGTGTGTGTAGCTGTATCTATTAAATTTCTAGCAGAATAAAATAATGCTTAGTTTATCTTCTTAGACATTACACAGAACACCCATAAACTTTTTAAAAAACTAGGCCTAGACGTCTCCTCGCTTGTCCCGAAACAAACCAAAACTATACTTTTAAAGGAACATTCAACACAAACGAACGTAATAATTATGTGTGGCCAAGTATTATCGATGTTATAATTTAGGCAGATAACTTTTACATCAATCCTCTCTTTGGGCAACCCCCCCCCCCCCACAAAAACAAAACCAAACCTGAAAAAGATGTTCTTAACAAGTTAAAGTCCCCAGGACCACCCACCTCCTGTGAGAAAAAGCACGGACTTGACTAACTAGGCTAAACACTAACACTACAGTGAACAGCATGACCATGGAAGTAATGTAAAGTCAAACCTCGCGTTGTACCGCCCACCGTCATACTATAACGTAGGCCTATACTACCACCAGCCCCGCTTACCGCCAGGCCGCCAGGTTTTACAAGTGTACAGAAAGGAACGCCTATATAAACGTACTCGCGTCTTCGTACCGCCATCCGCTAACTGTCTGAGTCGTGCGGTTCTTATTAAAATAATGTAAATTTGCTCTGCCATAATTACGGCAAACTGGTCGCCAGAGTTCAACACTGCACGCGACGTACGCATAATTGCTAGCCTAGCCTACTTGTTGATTGCCTCAATATTGTTATACAATATGTATCTCTCTTTCCTTCGCCATCTCGGCTCATTGGTAAAATATCTGGGGTCGTCAGATATCAGCCTAGCCTATACCTGGAGGACGCTTGTGAGGCTTTTCTTCTTTTTTGTTAGGATTCGCGCTTGAGTCTACGAGACAGGTCTTGCTGGGGCAGCCCGATGACTACCGAGCATTTAAAAAATGACTAATAGCCTAGTTTCTCATCCGGTAGAACTTTTTATTTTGAATTTACGTAAAGTTCAGCTTGGTTTGATTTTGCACACACATACACTCACACACACACACACACACACACACATACACACACATACACACACACACACACACACACACACACACACACACACACACACACACACAAATACACTTAGATCTATATACGCACATACACGTGGTGTACATAGATCTAGCCAGCATCTGCGTTTGTCGCGGGCGCGAATATTTTTGGTATTTTTTGGTCCCCGAATCGCGGCAGTGATTTTTGCATTTTTCAGCCTAAAGAAACTACTACTTCATAGCATATTAGACATATATATATCATGTACATGTATTTTGATGATTTTAAGGTGTCCATGACCCGACAAGGAACTTGAGATAGTGAACAAGTTCTGTTACCTGGGATTTACCATCAGCTCCACTCTAGGCTTTCTCAGGAACTGAGAAAGCCTAGGCTCTACTACATCATTTGATTAAGAGATCAACATCAGGATAAGGAAAGCAGCTACAATATTTGGAAGGCGGACTAAACGAGCATGGGAAAGTCCTCAGCACACTCCGTTATGGATCTGAAACATGGACCTTGTACAGCAGGCAAGAAAAGCGCCTCGACTTTTTCCATCTCAGATACTGACGCAAGATCTTAGGCATTTCGTGGCGTGACAAGGTTACACAAGTCATGTTGAAGTGTTGGCACGGGCAAACCTACAAAGCATGACAACTATCCTGTGTTTAAAAAGATTAGATGGGTGGGCCATGTCAAGAGAATGGACGACAACCGGATCCCGAAGCAACTTCTCTATGGAGAACTTTCCCAGGGAAAGAGACCAAGAGGAAGACCAAAACTAAGGTACAAAGACACTTGTAAAAACAGCTTATCTATGCTTGGAGTGGATGTCAGCATCTGGGAAGAATAGCTGAGGACAGAAAATCATGAAGGAAAATGATAAAGGAAAGAACTATAATGCTAGAGAGCAGCCTTAGAAACAACCAGGCTGAGAAGCACCAACGACGAAAGGAATACAGCGGAAATACAGAGCTTCGATCCACGTCACTGACATGCAAGCACTGCAACAGAATCTGCGCTTCAAACATAGGAAGAATTCGCCGCAAAGAAGCTGCATTAAATCAACATTGAGACCATCTTAAGCTAAATTGACCGTCTGCATAGACGAAAAGAGCCATAAATATATAGTTATTTTCATGCGAAGAAAGTACATTCATGTATGCTATTTATATTGCTGCTTGTCTTTTATTTTCCTTTGTTGAGTTTTACTTTAATATTGCTGGTGTGTTAATTTACTTTTTGTTATTGTTCTGATATGTTGTTTTTATATTTTCTGTGTTTATATATAGCGTATTGTCATTTAGTTTGTTGTTGTTCCTACATTAAAAAAAATATTAATGTGTTATGCTAGAGCGTTATACGTATCTCCACCAAAACCGAATATTGACACTGGCAGGCCCCTTGTGTGTGATTCCATAATTTACCTGTAGGCCTAATATCCTGTACTTTTTCTTGAATTGCACACGTTCAGGGTTAGAACGGTCAATCTTCGTGGTGGAAACACGCCCTTTTGTGTGGTTGTTTATGCACAGTTCTAATGATTTCGTTCTGTTGTGAAACCTTCAGTTTTTACGTTTTAACACTCTATGGGGCTGCAAATGATATTCTGGATGCTTAAAACAGAACATATTGAAATTCTGGTGCTCTAGATTAAGATTAAGTTACATCCATCATATATTGCTAAATATATTATACGTTGTCACAGAGAGTTGGAAGCTTGAAAGTTAATGGAAACTTTCAACTTTTGCCATTTTATGTCAACTTTTGGCAACCTTCGGACAAAAAAATGGCAACAAACGCAGATGCTAGACAT
>NW_004797365.1:947887-973273 GCF_000002075.1 Aplysia californica
TCTCTCTCTCTCTCTCTCTCTCTCTCTCTCTCCACATTGTTAACGAGCTTTTGCCCCTGCTATAACCGATTGAGCTCCGATGAGGCCCTGTTATTGCCGGTAATTTTAAAGAGAAACAAAGAGTAGGACAAAACGGGGATTTAAAAAATTCCTCTTATTACTGGATCCGTGTTATTGCCGGGCCTGTTATATATGGTTTCCACTGTATGCTGATCGGGGTGTAAAAAGACATACGTTACAAAATAAAAGACTCGGTATGTTAACCTCTAAAACCTTTAAATCATCTATTATCTTCGTTGTAGGTTCCGTACTTGAAAAACCATTGTACTGAAATTAATGTTTACCTCCTCCCCTCCACACACGCACACACACACACACACACACACACACACACGCGCACACACACATACACACACAAAAAATGACATACACACCGCCGAGACATGTGGTCTTCCTATTTTGGCCTATTAGATCTATCTGAACTGGAAATCAAATCAATCAGCGAGTTCACTTATCACTGCCATGTTTCGCTTTTTGGCACCTTGTCATCACGATCGAAAGTGGATACACAAGCCTAGGCTTTCTCATACAGTAGATCTAGCCTATGTAGCCTATTAGCTCTAGATCTAGTACTCTTGGGTAAAAAAAATTTAAAAGTGAATCTGAGTCAAGAAGGCTAGTAGATCTAGGCTTAGGCCTTTGGTCTGAGTAAAATCCAGAGACAGAGATCCAGCAGCCAAATATCGAGCGGACAGCAGATCTTACTGGTGAATATATAGGCCAACAGCCGACAGTCAGTCAGTTCATTCTTGAATTTACTCAGTTCTTTCCAAGCCAGCCTCGGCAGGGCATGAGGCGAGGCATTTTTGCGACATTTTAAAATTCATGTGCTTGTGATTCCAGTGATCAATTAAGACAACACTCGACAATACGCAGATTCCAAACACGAGAGTCTATCTGCGCAAACTATTCAGGTATGTTATATATTATTTTTTTCTTTTTTTTTTTTTTGCTTTCGAATAACCCACATGACTTTATTGTTCTGATACATTGTTAAAGTATGTTATATTGTCGGCATAAGACAATTTTTGAACGAGAGATTTTGAACCGTTATAGATCTAATTCAATTCCAGTAACTACACTTTCCTTCGACATCATAATAGCCTAAATGAAACTGAAACATGAAACGTAAGAAAGACAGAAATATCGGAAAGAAAGTATAAGGAAGCTTATACTTATATTTACTTATAAGAATTTAAGGACTCTCCTCATAAATAATCGTACCTTACGCACAGGCTAGTGCAGGAGGCCCTAAGTCCTTAAATTCTTATAAGTAAATATAAGTATAAGCTTATTTATACTTTCTTTCCGATATTTCTGTCTTTCTTACGTTTCACGGACACTCAATACCGTATGGCTGTGTCTCATTACACAAACGGCAACCCCCTCCCGGGATCCCATTCCGCCAATTAATTCTCCGTTTTTGTCATTATATATAGGCTATTATGATATCTATACAATTATATATTCTCAGTTCAATGTCATGCAACCCCCCCCCCCCCCCCCCCCCTCTCTCTCTCTCTCTCTCTCTCTCTCTCTCTCTCTCTCTCTCTACTAGTTGTGGGTGGTTGGCGGGTGCTCTGATGTGGTTTGCTTCTGAATTCTTTCCTATCAAATGTATATCGTCCTTATCTCCCCTTCTTCTTTTTTATGTTTGTTACTCTCTTGTAACACCTCTAATCTTCTGGCGCTCATATGACCTTATGCAGTTGCGAGTGCCGTAAAACCTCTACCAGGGGCGGCTCGTGGGGCTAAAAAAGCTATCGCATGCTGAAGTTAGTCAAGGGCATAGTAAATGAGACGGTGTATCATTTTAGGGATCTTTGGGTTGGTGAGGGAGGACCTTGTTCTTTTATTTTCATTCTTTTTACTTGTCGCTTTGATTTCTAGTACTAAATGTGTTTTTTTTTAGCTAAACATCAATTTCGTTCATCCTGTATTGGAACTGAACACTATTAAGTAATAACTTTCACTACTCCACTACAAAACCATTCAGAGGCACAACTCATAGGACGGTCACGTTCACCTCCCTCAGGTTCACGGTCACAGAGTCACTTAAAATAGTGACAAGACAGACAAAGAACCAATCACAATTCACTTGAGCACTCGGCTGTATTGCTCTGGGGCTCTCATAATATTGACAAAGAATAGCGTACGGTCTATCGCGTTTATTTTTAGACTGCCTACTGTGGGCTAGTTTCAGCCCTGTTCGGCAGGAGCACATTTGAGATGTGCCGTCTTATTAATATTAATGTACCGCCAAACTCGCAACGAGTGTCGTCATTGCTTGGGTTATCCCAAAGAACGATTTATAGAGGTCAGGTTACACTGTTGAATAACTTGAATATCCTATCCTATTATGTTTAGCTAAAGCTCGTGGACTTTGGCATGGCACAGTAGATGTTTTACGGCGCTATAGACACAGAAATGACAATTATGGCACCAGTGAGGATCTTGTTTTGATATAATATTTGGCTAGTGTTTGTTTCTGGCTTCCTTTATGTTATTATTGTGGGTGTTTTACGTAATAGAACATTACAAAATTGGGGGCGGCACTGCACGACCGTGCTCTATGGACTAACTGCGCCTGACCTCTACTAATACTAAACTAAAACTCTTTCTTTCTTCTCTCTCCCCCTCCTCCCCCTCTCACTCTCTCTCCCTCCCCTCCTCCCCCTCTCACTCTCTCTCCCCCCTCTCACTCTCTCCCTCTCTCTCTCTCTCTCTCTCTCTCTCTCTCTCTCTCTCTCTCTCTCTCTCTCTCTCTCTCTCTGCTATCTTTCTCTCCCTCTGTGTTTCTCTGTCCCTTTTCTACTCACGTTGACTTAGATCCCTTATTACTATTAGGACAATAAAACGTTTACTCATTAGAAATAAGGAAAATAGATCTACCCATTCGAGAGTTCAACTTTAAATTTCATTTTTACATTTGTCTATCAAAAATGGCACTGTCATGTCTAACGAGTAATGAGTTCTGAAAATAATAAACCTAACTGAATCATCATCATTGCCTTTCTCACCCTGGATCAAGATAGGCCAAGAACAAACACTTTCCACCTTTCCCTATCCTGGGCTAGTCGCTTAATGTCACTCCATGTTCTCTCTCTTTTCTGTAGGCCTACATGACACACATCCATTTCTGTGACTCTTCTCCAGGTTCCAAGTGGTCTTCCTCTTGATCTTTTACCCTGTGGATTCTAATCTAACACTTTCCTTGTTATGCAGCTGCTTGACTTCCTGAAAGTGTGTCCAATCCATCGCCAACGCTTTTTTCCCACCTCATCTCTGACTGGGCTGTGTCTCGTTCTTCTTAATACGTCCTCGTTGATGATCCCGTCTGTCCATCTGATCCTCATGTGAGTAGCTTCCTCAGACACTTGCTCAAGAAAACATGGATCCTCTTTATGCGCGTCTGAGATGCGTTCCAGGTCTCGCATACCTAAGTGAATACATGTATTTGCTTTTAATTCAACCAAAAACAGTTTATGATTTTGGTTGCTTTGTGTCATTGGAAGGTACTTCTCTTTCAGTCGGTTGCGTTCATCTTTTTCTTTTCACACCAAATATGTTATAGGAATAAAGGACATTTTATTGGTAAAAAACTGGACACATGCATGCATGTGAAGAATAGACATCTCGTTGAAAGATAAGAATTAGAAAGTCCTTTTTCTGTCGCATGCTACCATTTTTTTGGTGCTTGGCGTATCTTTAACAATGCGTCAAATTCCAAGATGACATACCTGACAGGTATTAAATATTTTAGATGTTTCAAAGAACATGTAGATCTAGATCTATGTCCATTTGAACATTTACTGACCCAAGAACGATCCTTGAATTTTTGTTTTAAAAAAGTTGGATATAGAAGAAATGTACTACATGTATTAAATTAAATGGCTATTTATCGCATTAAAACTGTAAAAAAGAAAAGGAAAACTTAAAACATACACACATATGTATATTTACTGACAGATTTTATAAATAGAGTCTATGTCTGTCCTTTCTTTTAATCAGTCCTACTATTTAAAAATCCCGATCATGTAAGGAAAATCTGTATGTGGCATTTACATGAATAAATTGTCTCTATAGCAATATAATAGAATTTAAAAAAAAAAATTTTTTTGGAAAGTGTTTTCAATGTAATAGAAATGATTTTTTAAATATTTTTTTTTGGTAAAGTGTTTTACGGCGCTCTCAACTGCATAAGGTCATATGAGCGCGCGGGAAACACCTAAAGTTTTCAGTTGGTAGGAAATTTTGAATTTTGCCCGGGTGGCGACCGAAGCCTACTTTTATCGATTTTAGATCGCCAAGGGATCTTTAACGTGCGCAACTTGCACACGGGCCCTCCGAGATTTTTCGCCCTTGTCCGAGAAGGCTAGGTGTAGATCTTTCCTACCAGAAGATCAGGGGTGTGGCTGAAAGACAGCAGTAAGAAGAAGCGAAGGAGTAGCAGTAGAAAGGCTGCAGAAAGAATCAGGAGCCCAGAGGAAGGGGCAAAGGAGGTGAGGGGGTGGGGGCAGAAAGAGGAGACTAAAGCAGACGACAGAACATTGCTAGAGAGCAGGAAATGAGGTGAAAGGAGACAAATTTAAAGAAGAAAAATTTTCGGTCGCTACCCGGATTCGAACCCAGGACCTTTTGATTGAGAGGCCATGACCTTAACCTCTAGGCCACGAGAGCCCCCCATATATAGAAAAGGCCTACATATATCATATATTATATTCAATCAAACAAAAACTAAGATAAGCCTGCTATTTCTTATTGTGGGTGGATAGCGAGTGCCAATGGCTGATCCTTTAATTTCCTTCCCCTACGTGGTTGGGTTTTTTTTTGGCTGACTTAATAATAACTATAAATTGTATCAATGGGCTTCTCTTTATTCAATTATTCAAAATTTTTAGTACGACCGAACTCAAACTTTTTCAACTTCAAATGTATTTTTCTCAGAAAGCCGCCACCACACGAGAAGATTAAAATTGTCTGCAGGATTGTCTGCAGGATTGTCTGCAGGACTGCAGAACAAGACCAGAGGACAGAACAGGAGGAATGTCTATAGAACAGCATTCAGGACCAGATAAAAGCCTACATGAGGACCATTTGCGTGACTCTTGGACCGTCTATATCGACTGTTGTGTCGAGAAACGAAAAAATATAATGATCAGCCTCGGAAGTTTCTTATTTTTGAAATGTCTTTGAACACTTCACTGAGACATTATTTACTCTCTATGATTGTAAAATCAAAAGAATACCATTTGCTGGTCCCAATTTCAACTCAGTTTCATTTTTGCTTTTAGCTCAAAACCCTGAAAATAATACTTTAAAAATTGAACAATTGCTTTTAACTGATGTAATTCAAACAGTTTTTAACATAAGCCGCTTCAGTGTCATTGAAACGTTGTGCTTCTCTTTCAGTCTGTTGAGTTCATCTTTTACTTTTCACACCAACATTATAAGAAGAGTGGAATTTTTAATCCATTAAAAATTGGACACACGTTTGTTATAGACATTTCCTTGAACAGCAGGTTAATAAGCTCCTTTCTATGAGCCATGCTACAATTTTGTTACTGCTTTCCGTATAAATTTACAAGTTTCAAAGTAAAAAATAAGCATATTGTATTTCAGATCCTTCAACGTGAATGTCGGTTTTAATATTATTGACCTAAGCAAGAAAGAGCGTTCCTTGTTTTTGTGAAGGTCTAGATGAAGAAAATTTTAGATTTTCAAGAAATGTATGTATACATATTTTAAATTTTATTAGAATCGTGAAAGGGAAAATTTTAGATATATCATCATACCAACAGATTTTTATAAATGTTCATCCTTCCCTTTTAACCAGAGGTTAGCAATTTTTTTCTCTGAAACCAAAAATAAAACTACACAATCTTCTTTATCGCGACAAGTCTTCATCACCAGGACTTCTGAAATTACTGGAGGACAGGAACAGCAGCTGGAGGACGTCATTTACGGGATAGTCTGCACCACTGACCTTCTATGTTTACTATGACTATGTGTCAAGAAACGAGAAACGATCAATAATGATCAGTTAAAGAAGGTATTTGTCTTTGAAATATTATATCTTGCGACACTACTCACTGAGACATATTTATAACTGAAAAATTAGAATACCCATTTGTAGATCTAAAGTTCCATTAAAAATTTGACATCGTGTATGCTTGTGAAGTAGACATCTCCTGCTTGGTTGACAAGAAGCTCCATTTTGTGTAGGGTGCTACAGTTTTTTCTTACTTCTTGACTTATTTTAGTATAATGTGTTGAATTTAAAGAAAAGTATATTCTATATTTTAGAATGTCCTATCATTAACCTAAGAAAGATCCTTGTTTTTGTAAAAGATACAAAATATTTTGCTAAACTCGATTGATTTGATCTTCGGTTAATTTGGTCTTGGGTCCATCACCTCTTCCTCTCTACAGGTCCCAACAGCCTTGTTAAGTTGAATTTTGGATGAGTTGATTTTTTTTGGTACTCCTCCGCAGGGGCGAAGGCTGACTTGTTTGACAGGGTAATCAAAGTGAAACGGGACCAGATATGGCCTGTAGATATCACACAAGAATCTTACTCGAGGCGGCGACTCTGAGTTGTGAATGAAAACAAATCCGGAATTCATATTGTATGTTCAACCGCCAAAATAATCGGGAAAGTATCTTATTAAATATCAATTCCAACTAAAATTAAATTTAACTTTAGATGTGAATACATAAACACAAAGCAAAGAAGCAGAGATATCAGTACTTGATCTATATGTTATAGATCTACCAGCGAGTCTAACTCTTTGGTAGAACATGACAATTATCATTTTTTAAATTTCACATTTGGCTGTTTTTGTTAGCCTTTCGCGGCCAGGAGCTGGTGTCATAATCGAGGTCACGATCTGATTATAGGAAGGTAAAAAGTCGAGGGAAAAAAAACAAGCACATGAAGTAGTCAAGAGATCATTAGGAGTTAGTTCTCCTCACATTTGTGAGGTAGACTCGACCAGTGTCAGTTAGCTTACATAATCAGGGCGTGTGATTGATTATAACTGTGGCCCCAAAGGGGTGAACAGGGTATATGTGGCAATGAAACAGCTTTGACTGCTATGCACATGTTCCCTTCAACTCTATTGGTAGACTCTTCCAGCCTCACTTTAAGCTTACTTAATCAAAGCTTGCGACTGCTTATGGAGTGGCCCGAGAGGGGTGAGAAGGCTATTTCTGTGGCCGTGAAACCGTTTTGAATGTTAGGCATACTGTTCATTGTTGATTACGAACGTCTTTTTACATTTAATTTAAGAGGTTTGCGTTTATGGATGAATTTCACAGCGACAATGTTTCAAAATTAGGAAGGGAAGCAGTGATTATTTGATTATATAGACGCTTCGCCCCTGCTCCTCCGACAACATCAACTCATCCTTAGTCAACTGTATTAGAAATGTCAAGAAGGGAAAATGTTTAACATTTTTAAAAAAACAGATTTTTTACAAATGTCCATCCGTCTTTTTAACCAGTAATAAATGACACTGTAGTGAATCTTTATTCTCTGAAACCATACAAAAAAAATACATAGAAGAAGATTTAGGTAATTAACACACACACACACACACACACACACACACACACACACACACACACACACACACACACACACACACACACACACACACACACACACACACACACACGTGTCTTCATCACCAGAACAACCTACAGACATGGAGGATTATAAATCTACAAGACTAAAGGACCATCTACAGGATTGGAGGTCCATTTACAGTACTAGAGGCCAGGACCAGAGGATCATCTTCAGGAAATTGGAGGACTGTCTATATATATATATATATATATATATATATATATATATATATATATATATATATATATATATACATATATATATATGTGTGTGTGTGTGTGTGTGTGTGCGTGTGTGTGTGTGTGTGTGTGTGTGTGTGTGTGTGTGTGTGTGTGTGTGTGTGTGTGTGTGTGCGTGTGTCAAGAAATAAGAATGATGATGAATAACGGTCAGCCACAGAAGGTACTTATTCAAATTGTCTTTGAATTACATTTCTTGCAACACTGCTAACTGAGACATTGTTAACTGCATAAATTTTTCGGTACTCAAATTATCCTAGTCACTTTTGTTGGGATCAACGACACACACTCTCCCACAAACTGACTTTAAAAATAAAGTAAAAAACTTGACAGTCTGTATGGGGATTACAATTTATCAATGAAGGAGAGGGAAAGTAAATGTTCCAATTGTGAACAATGCACACATTATCACCCTGAATGTTTCACGGATTACCACACAAACTATATTTTTTACTAACTTTGAACTGAACACACTGACAAAAGCTCACAAACAAAACGAACAAACACAGCAATAGATGCGAGTAGAAAATTTATGTCCAACTCTTTTCGCCTCCAGTTGAGTGCCATACAGTCAGGAAGATTGTTGCGGCCTGAGAAAACGGTGGCTTATCCACCTTGGCTTATAATGAATGTCTACTAATATATTGCAAATCAAGATTAATTCTTGTTATTAAGGATCTGCTTTGTGAAATATCAGTTGACAGACTTATATCAAAGTTACTGTCTCATTAAAAAAAAAAAATCGTCAGTATGATTCATGAGGAAGAGGATTGCCTACATTTTTATTGTTGTTCCCAGACCTTGGGGAGCTGCCATTTTTTTTCCTTCAAGGCGTTTTGGTGTGTTACTCAAATACTTGTTGGCTTTGTTATTTTGTCTCCTTCAGAATACTTTGATTTGATACCCCATTTTCTGATATACAATGTATGTGGTTATTTCTTCACCTTGGTTTTATTTTTTCAGATTTGTTATCATGGCAAGATCGTTCAGTAGAGTTCAAGGAGTTCTACTTACTCAGTTTGATCTTTCTTACGTGAGCGTACATGCCCATGTTGTTAAGAAAGGACTCGGAGTACGGTAGGACACTGTCAATGCTTTTGCCAGTCATTTTACTTCACCATTGAACACGAACGCATTTCACCTCCATCTGAGACGACTCTCTGCTGATGTTTCTCAATGGAAGAAAAAAACTGAGTAACGACGCTCAGTGAAATAACCTGGTGGCCTTTCTGGATGCAGACTACCATATGCCTTTTTTGCGCTCTGTGAGTGACAGACCCATACCTCCACATCAGCTGCTATTGAAATCCCGTCCCTTTCGCCTTCAGTAAGTGACATTCTCCTCGGACCCCTCCAGAGCAGCATCCGTGTCGCCACTTCCAGTCATTCTACCTTCTGTTAGGAGTGAGGATTGGATATGGACCTGCACCCCTGGAGCCACCACCACCAAGACAATTCCGGGATGACTGTGCTCTGTGCTTCTTGCACAAAGAGGTGAGCCGTTGTGCATAAACTCAAGGCTCAAAATTCTCAAATAAGAACAACATTTTCTTTGCGAAATCAAAATTAGATAGTTCCAAATGCTTGAAACAAGGTTTAGACAGAAAAGGTGCAATAGAGAAGGAATTGAGAAAGGAGCGGAAGCAGTTAACGGGAAATTGAAGTTGAAAGCAGCTGCATAAGAGGGAGTTCCAGAGAGTCCGTAAAGTAATTGAGTCATTTAAATTACAGAAAATTTCTCTTTTAAAATCATTAGGACAGGAAGGTGAAGAGCTTAGAAGTTGTGTTACCGAGAAGAGGAATTTAAAAATTAAAACAATACAATGATTATTTCACTAGTTTATTGGAAGAGTAAGAGAGTGAGGTGGAGAAAGTTGTGCAGAAGAAAAGCTATGGCCGTAGAATGCTCAAGGCTGTGTACAGGTCTTTGCTCTCCCAGGTCCCTGTAGCCTAGGCAGGTGGTCTGACTGACTCTGCGCTTAACGAGCTGGGTAACACATCGCTTCCCTCATATTCCCCACAAGTCTACAGTGGCCAGGATGGCCTATGAGCTCTGTGCCCTCAGTTTCCTCCAAGCTGGAGAAGTCTTTCTTTCGTCTCCATTTGCAACTATATTGGGATGCAACCACTCTCGATGCAGTCCACATCAATGAGGTGCACATCTCGACGCCCGACAGATCCCTCACCTTGTCCATTGCCCAATTGCCAGGTGGAAGAGCCATGGACCACACCAACAACATCATGGCAGTAATTGATGAGCTGGCGAACACCTGTGCTGCCTACAAAAAAGTGGACCCGCTGCCTCTGAAAAAGAACATCATTACCTGAATTGGCAGCACGATGTCCGATCAGGCCCCAGTCAACAGTGCTGTTGTCAAACAGATCCGTGTGAGCCTGGAGACTGAACTGGTTGAGCCGCACTGTAGTAACCTTCATCCCCAAGACAGTTTTGCCCACGATTCCCGTCGAGCCCACCTCAAGCTGGATCAGGAGCTAGTAGTCCCCAACAACGGTCGACAGAGCACTGCTGACAACTTTATCTACTCAGTTTCTAAACTGAGGTACGTGTGAGGGGTTAAAAGTTAATGTGAGATAAATTTATATTATAACAACAAAATATTTTAATAGTTTTCCAGTACCAAGACCATGATCTATATCTGTATTGTCTTTTTTTTCTTTTGTGGTTAAGTTTGTAAAATGTATTGATGAAAAGGTAATGCTTAAAATGTAATTTTATAGAGAAAAAAGTATTTTAAACAATAAAAGCAAAACGTAAAATATGTCATAACTTCCTGAAGAAAAAAAGCATTTTAAACAATACTGGCAATACATAAAATACGGCATAAATTCTTGGGGAAAGTAGTAGTTTAAACAATTATATACGGTTCTTTTTTTTTTCTTTTGGAATCTTCCTTTGCTCAATGTGTGCGTAGAGTGCTAACCAATATTTCGGACTTTTTTCTGTGTTGCAGGTACAGCAAACTGGACAAATTGGTACCACTGGAAAGCTCTTTAAAATCCCTAATTTAACCATTGCATTGTTCGTGTTGTATATCGAGGTTAGTTGTTTGTTTGTTTTTTGGTGCATTTACCTACTTATATACATTTGTATGTTATTTATTCTTCATTCATTTGAGGTTGTTATTATATATGGTACTAGTTTGTAGCTCAATGGGATGTGTTTTTTATGACTGTTTTTCTGACACTATACCTTGTGTCAGTTTGGCTTAGGCAAAAATGATCTGCTGCTGAGGGACCATGGAGTTCAGAAATTCCACCACGCTGGAAGGGTTAAAAATGTATTTTTATAAATATGTCTGTCTGTCCTTTTAACCAGCAGTGAAAAATGTTATAGTGAAACTTTCTATTTTCTGAAATAAAATAAAAATTGACGTGAGAATACTTTTTGTCAACAAATTACAGTGGAACTTGAATTCAGCGAGCTCGGATTCAAAGAATTCCCCATTTTTTTCCTTCTATAGAATAAAAATAAATAACACGGATTCAACGAACACTAAAATCAGCAAGCTTAGATTCAGCGAGGTCGCTTCCAAGATGAAGAGCCCCCCCCCCCCCCCTCCCCAGACATGGCTTCGCTCATTTTTCTCCCACAACGAACTTATTCTATTCCCGGAAACCATCCATTTTACCTGCATCGTGAACCATTATTCCCTTAGCCCATCGCATGCGACCTATCAGCGACCTTCTTTAATACCAACACACGTGTTGATGGCACGCGCAAGTGTCTACTCTAGGCGAGCGTGTGTTGGGATTGGATGGGCGGCCTGCACACGTGTGACTGTGTGTGCGTGTCAAGGGGGGAGGCACCATCGGTCCGGGCGTGGAACGTTGCAGATACAAATGCGTCAGTCTTTTTTTCTCCATAGCAACTGATCATTATACAATGATAAGCTAGGACTGACGTAGATCTATGTAATGAATTGTGCGCTGGTCTATGGAATCAAAATTTACCGTTTGATAGACTCTACACATCAACACAACTTTGGCAGACAATCGAGATGCCACAGGCGTGCATTTAAACGAAAAGGACTTTTTTTGCGCAGCTCATGATATGCAGGCATTTCAGGCACCACATGTTACGTCTCTTTATACATTAATTGCTCAGTGCCTGTAGTTATACTCAAAACCTCATGTTTGCTATAACAAACACTCGGATTCAACGAGATTAAAAGTCAGGCCTAGCGACCTTGTTGAATCCGAGTTCCTCTGTACATTATCTTCATCATCAGGATAACAAACCTGGAGGATCGTCAACAGGACCAGCTAGAAGACCCTATACAGGACTAGAGGACCGCCTAAAGGGCTGGAGGACTGTCTACAGGACAGGCAGACCGCTTATAGTGACTGAGTGTTGAGAAAAATAAATAACCATCAGCCTCAGAAGGTAGTATCTTTGAAATTTGTCTTACAACACTACTCGCTGAGACATTATTAAACCCACTATTAGTGTAAAATTAGATAAATACCCATCATGGTGAGTCTGAAAATTTTATTTTAAAAAATACACATCAGGTGTCTCTCAAAACTGCCCCCTGTGTTGTCTGAGTCCTGAAAATATAGCTTCTATGAAATGAACTTTGATTTTGTATGCCTAATTAACGTATCTCAAACAGTTTACAATACTGGTTGCCAGTGTCATTGGAAGGTAGTACGTTCAGGGAAACTCGGATGTTACTAAGTCGTCGGGTGAGACCTTCTATTTTGTTGAATCCGAGTGTTCGTTATAATTAGCAAACATGAGGTTTTTGTGTAGATAATTACATGCAAAAACAAGTAATATATAAAGGGAAGTAACAAGTGGTACCCTGAAATGCCTGCTTTTTTGGTCCCTCTTTGACTTCCTGAATAAAAGTATTTTGGTTTCAAATGAGAGACATTTTTTTCCATTTATTGATGCCATATACAGTGGAAACTATATATAACAGGCTCGGTAATAACAGGGATCCGGTAATAACAGGGATGTTTAAAATCCCCGTTTTTTTCCTACTCTTTGTCTCTATTAAAAGTTATCGGCAATAACAGGGCCTCATCGGAGCCCAACCGGTTATAGCAGGGACAAAGGCTCGTTAATTATGTGTACAAAGTAAGAGAGAGAGAGAGAGAGAGAGAGAGAGAGAGAGAGAGAGAGAGACAGACAGAGAGAGACAGACAGAGAGAGACAGAGACAGAGAAAGACAGAGAGAGAGAGAGAGAGAGAGAGAGAGAGAGAGAGAGGGAGAGATAGAGAGATAGAGATAGAGAGAGAGAGAGAGAGAGAGAGAGAGAGAGAGAGAGAGAGAGAGAGAGAGGACGACCGGTCGGCCTGGATCTAAGCCTATTTCTTTCATTATGGTCACCAACTATGTCAAGCGCAAGAGAAAATGCCTTTCAATTGACAACAAATACGAAATAATCCACACTGTTGACAAAAAGCAGGCTCCACTGGTAGAGATTTGTCGTCAGTTCGACATTCCACAAGGGTCGATTCACACCATTATCAAGGATAGAGAGAAGATAGTGGCAGCATACTCCAATGGAAAGTTTGCTCTGGATCGAAAGGCGATGAGACTACCCGATGCTGATGTGGTTTAAGGAGGCAAGGAGAAAGTTGGAGTCAAAACCCCTGTTCATGGGTACTTGTGGCTAGGGAAACTACCCATGAATAAGTACAGCTAGATTAGTCCACAAATGCTCACTTTCCTTGCATTTCGGATATAACAGGACGTTTTCACTACTCCCACGATCCCTGTTATATCAGGTTTCCACTGTATATGGAGGAAATGCTGGAAAATTCCAGGAAAGTACACTGAACTCTACCAAGCACACACTGTGCAAAAGGGCTGATTCGTTCAAATGCATGCCTGTGTCATCTATCATCTATGGCATATTGTTTGCCGAACATGCTGTGTTGCTGTGTGAAGAGCCTAGCGAGGCAACGTTTGCTTCCACAGACCAGCGTGCAATTCGTTATGTCAAGACTAGCGTATCTTCGTAATATTGATCAATAGCCGGGGAAAAAATGACTGCGACGCAATTGTTTGTATCTTTAGTGACGTTCCACGCCTGGACCCCTTGTTTCCCTTCCCCCAAGAGACACGACACGCACACTGACACACTGTCTCACTTGTGCTGGTCACCTGTCCGACCCTGGTACATGCTAAGACCTGTGCACATGCCAACCACGCATGTGTTGGAATGAAAGAGGGCTGCTAATTGGTCACAAAAGATAATATAAACAATATGCTAAATGAAAAATGGTTCTCGGTGCATGTGCAATGGATTGTTTCCAGGAAGTTCGTTGCAGGAAAAAAAAAAAGAAGCAAAGTCACCCTTCCAGCAATCGTTGATTCCGGGCTTGCTCATTTATGTACTTGTTGAATCCAAGTTTGTTCTATTGATTTTAATTAATATTTAAAAAACCGGGGAAATCATCTCCGAGCTTTCGTTGAAACCGAGTTCGCTGTACTTCGCTTTCAGTCAGTTGAATTAATCTTTTTTTTCACACCATTATAAGAATACATTGGAATTTTCAGTACATGTAGATTAAAAATTGGACACACACTTGTGAAGAAGTATAGATATCGTGAAGTGAAGATCTATCTCCTTGAAAAAAAAAAAACTCCTTTCAGCGTGGCATGCTGCAATCTTCTTTTACCCCAGAGTTTATTTTCAAATGTGTTGAATTTAATTTAAAGACAGTATAACCACAGATAGCTTAAATTCGTCAGGGTCGGCTTAGGTACATGTAGTTCGAGGGATTCATAGTTAGAGGGAAAAAGAAAAAAATCCCCGGACTGCAGGCACAGTTCGACGGATGCGTGATTTTGAATCTTCTGTGTTTGACCTATCCGTGTTATACTGTATTTCATTTTAGACGCTTTAATTGAATATTGTTTTGAATATTATTGACCCAAGAAAGATCCTTGCTGTAGTTTAAGTCTAGACATTCTAGATTTGCAAGCAATGTATCGTATTAAAATTGTCAAAAAGAGTTATAAACTTATTTACTGATATATTTTTATGAATTCTAACGTCTGCCCGTCCTTTTCATTAATAGAATCTACTAAGAAAGGTGTGAATATTAAGAAAATCTCCATATATGGCACTTACATGAACAAATTGTCTCAGTAGCACCATGAAAAAACTCAATCAAAAACGAATTTATCACTATTTTTCTTTTTGTTAGTGGGTGGAGGGTGCCAATGGCATGTCCTTCTTTTTTCCTTTTCTCTGTTGTATTTTTACGCTAAGTGACCATTATTGCATCCAGCTTGTACATGTTTTCACCCTAATTGAGTAACTCAAACTAACTTAAAAAATTTTTTCTCAGAAAACTGTCCTACCAACAGTCAACAGCTGCCCAAGAAAGTCCAGACTGTAAGGGTCTTCCTCTAATCTTGGATGAAAGCATGCCCCTTCCGCACACGACAGCCAGCCACATGAGACTGCTCTGCTTACATGACCAAATTGTGTCAACAGCGCTGTGAAACCATTTTAAAGTCAGTCAAGAACTAACAGACGATAGACAGGCATCTAGAATCCCCCCAACATACAGCTACTCTGGAATGGACTTGTCAATTCTACCAGATAATTACCACAGGAAACTAGACAGTTTCTCTTATTAAATACAAAATGTGTCACGACGAGGTGAAATCAGACGCTCGTCAATTTTTGGACATGTGGAGGTATTGGTTTCACTTTAAAGCTTGTTCATTTGTCTCGCTTTCAGTGAAAAAAATACTCAATACTCAAATATCATGAATAGAAGTCGAGATATTTGGGATTGAAGGAGATTAGGGTTGCCTGGTTTCAGACGTAAAATTCGCGAGAACTTTTGGCGACTCCCAAAGCTTGACGGAGTCCTTAGAAATAGCAAATTAACATTCTTGTACTTTAAATCAACATTTTTCAGTAAAATCCACACGAAAATGTGTTTTTAAAAGGACTTTCAAGATGTTTAGTAAAAAAAAAAAAAATTTGCTAAAAATTGGCAAACGGACAGGAAAGGGCCAATTTCTTCGATTTCATTTGTTTTGACGAGCGCCTGATTTCACCACGATGCCTCACAGTTTTGATAGTGCCATAAGCCAGGAAAGACTCGAGAAAATATTCCTTGTATGATGTCCAGCAGGAGATTTTATAATGAAGACGCTTAGATAACAAGGTCATTGACTTGGTAAGACAACAAGACGATTTTCATGTTCTTTACTTTCAGCACAAAGTTTGGCGACATCAGAAAGTCAAGCCACTTTTTTGGTCTCACAGTGTTCTGCTGTTGCTACGGTTTCCTTTCCGTAAATCACTCTACTCTGGCTTAAAGTGACGCGATGGAAATAGCCAGATAGGCAGATAGGGAGCTAGGTTCAGAGTGGTACATTGTATTGTGTAGATATTGCCATGGCCATGGCGGGAGTTAGTTGAGAGGGCAGTGTAGTATGTAGGTTTTTTTGGGCGGGGAAGGGGGTTAGAATGAAATGGGAAAATATGCCTGCTGATTTTAAGCGTGAGTGTGAGGTTGTTGTGGTGGTTTTTGTATTCTGTAATGTTCCTTGCAGTTTGTCGGTGCTGTGAATAAATGTATATTATTCATTAAATCAAAAACAATAAGCTAACACTGCCAGCTCTTACAGGCCTTTACATGACCTTCTGTGGTAGACGTTCTGATACCACCAGTGTTTTCTTGACCAAAAGTTTGTAGAGGAAGCCCATTGATTCGACACTGTTGAAAGCCTTTGTAGCGATACCTGTTGAAAAGCTTGCTTACCGCAAGAAAAATGCTTCAACAGCCAATGTATACTCAATTCTTCTTGTATGTTAGAACTTTAGAACTTATTCTGATCCCTCACATTTAACCTGTTAGGACTTTACTCTAACCCCATGTTACTGACCCTGTAGGACTTGTATCTGATTTTGAGCTCCAACCCCTCATTGTTGACCAGACCTTTAGAAACTACCTTTTGTCCAACCCCACATTGCTGACTCTCAGGATTTTTGTATTTTGACTTAGAAGCAACACTTTGTTGTTGACCCTCAAGGATTCATGTCTTGATTTTGCTCCGATCCCTTGATGTTGACCCTTTTATGTGAGGCAGCGTTGTGAATCAGGCTCTCGTCAAAATAATCAAAGCGAAGAAACTTGCATTTTTCCGCAGGTTTGTGAATTTTTATCAATTTTTTTTGGCTCAACACCTTTCATGCCCATTAAAGAACTCATTTCTGTGTGGATTTTTCTGATAAACGTTGATTAAAGGCACAACAATTACAAATTTTCTGTTACCACGGACTCTTAAACTTAGGAAATAACTAATCTTTGGCGGCCATTTTCTAACTAATTTTATCTCAGAAAAAAATGTGACCCCCACATCTTTTTCTCGCAAATATCTCGACTTGTATTCAAGATAAATGGATATTTTTTCCATCCAAATAAAGACAAGTGAACAAGCTTTAAGATGATACTAATAGCTCTACATGCCCAAAAATTGACGACAGCCTCATTCCACCACGTTGCCTCACATATAGGACTTGTATCTCGACTTAGCTCCAACCCCACATTGTTGACCCCTTTTGGACTGGTGTATCTTGACTTTCGGGCTGTAAGGGTTGAGGGTGGAACTCCAGACGCTCTCTGACAAGCCAGCCTCAAGTAAGTCAACTCCCCATCCTAGTCGTGCAGCCTGGGGACCCCTGCTCTGTGCATAGGAGCAGGGGTTGCAGACGGAGCTCTGGCCAGGATGTACCATAGCCCTGCGAGGTCCGATGTTAGCTACGACCCTTCGGCTAGTAGTACTTGAGTAGTAGAAGGGTTTGTACAGATCCAACTTTATGGTATTGTTAGGTCCGGCGTCACAGCAGGCCAACCTGTTCATTCATTCGGGAACTCACTGTTGACATCTTGTCCCCTCCTTCCCGTGGTAGCTCTATAGACGGGGCATGGTACCCACAGACTACCAGATGACTAATGAGATGTTTCCGCGGACCCAGAAGGCCTTATAGCAGTAAGGAATAAGCTGCCTGGAAGCAAATGATGTCCCTACAGATATCCTTGCAAATGTTCGCTGATCCATGACGTGACGATCCTCTGTCTGGGTAGATTTGGCCATTCCTTGAATTATTCTGCTCCTTGGACGGAAATGTTAACAGCAGATAGTCAGGAGACAGCAGGTGGCGGGGATTGGGCAAACGCAAGCTACGCTTGGTGATGTAGACGACTCGCTGTGAAGGAACGCGTTACCCCTTGCCCAATGCGACCCCTTACTGGACTGCTCAGACGATCACTGGGTTGCACTTCGGGGCTCCCATCTCTCAGAACTAGAGTGTGCCTACCCCCTAAGAAATCCCCGAGAAGGTTGATGGAAAACAGGACAGTGAACATTGCACCTTTGTTCTCTTGTGGCAAGATGTTTGGGTACAAGCCAGTGTCAAGGTGAGACTACCACCTACCTGAGATCCTACGGGGATGCATACACGCCTTTACAACCCCCAAACCAATAAAATGCCTCTACGACAAAAGAAACTATACAAGCTCTGATGTCACCTCGGTTATCAAGGTCCGCGCTCTCTACCTTCACCCGGGAGTGGGAGTGACAAGTCAGCTACTGGGACCCCCTCTGTAGGTACAGGGGCCACAAGCAACACACAGACACAACAGACTCCCCAACCTACTGACACACAGACATTGAATATATACTCCAACTGAACATCTCATCGATACAGAACAAGAAAATGGAGCTTGCAAAGATGCTGTCAGACATAAGAATTCATTTAGCCCTGCTCAGGAAACCCAACTACTCAAGCGGATAGAGTTCCATTTGGCAGGCTACACAATGTACCACTGCAAGTGCACCAAATGTCAAGGTATCGCAACCCTCATTTGGAATGATATCACCGCTGAGGTTTCTCACCCAGAAACCGATGACGAGACTGACATGCAGGAAGTGAAAGTGCAACAAATCGGAAGGAACAACCTACACCATCTGCAACGTATACTTCCCATCGAGATCTACTCTCCAGCTCAACTTCCCGAACACAGACCACAAACATACCATTCTTGCGGGAGATTTCAAAGAACACTCTCAACTGTGGGGTTACAGTGATACAGACACGACAGGAACAGTTCTAGAAGAATTACTGAGATCAAGCAACCTCATTTTTACTTCAGAATGACAAGACACCATCCACCTACTTCATAGAGCCATTGGAACTCTCAGCAGACCAGATTTGACCTTGGTCTCCGCCAACTTCACCCGCACTGCTCCATGACTGTCCTAGATGACGTAGGAAGTGACCACCGCCCAATCCTATTGCAGATATCTAGCAGAACCGACCGACCCCATAAGACGCAGTTGGAACACTACAAGAAAGTAAACTGGGAGCTTTACCAACAGAAATCAAAAATAGACTCCTGGAAGTATGCACGACCAACCAAATTGATGTGTGCTACAAGAACAAGGCCACAGCACTTAAACATCTGCTAAGGAAGTGATTCCAAGAGGGAACCCAAAGAAGTTCCTCTCTTTTTGGGACAAAGAACTGGAACAACTGACCAAGGACAGAAAAAAAAGCCAAACGCCGTGCTGAGAGGAACCCAACAGCCGAAAACAGAAAGCACTACAATTCCTGACTGCCAAGGTAAAACTGAAGAGCAAAAGTGCGAAAAGAAAAACATGGAGAGAACATTGTGGAGAATTAGACCTGCGTAAGGACGGGAGGAAAGACTGGAACCTGGTCACCAATCTCTCAGGTACAAAAAGAAGGAAAAACCCTCCCCTATGAAACCAACTGAGAAAGGAGAAACATGCAGAGCTGAGATTATGAATAAATAGCATCGACAAGAAAGGAAACCAGAACAAACTGAGTCACATAATAAAACAGCTGACTAAAAGGGCAGAAAAGACCCCCAAGGCAATCCTGGAGGTGTTTGAGAAGGAGTTCTCTCTGGTGGAATTGAAGGCAGACCTCAAAAAGTATAAAAAGAGAAAGGCCTCAGGACCAGACCACATCACCAATGAGATGATCCTCAACCTGACAGACTCTTCCATTTCCATACTGCTAGACTTCTTCAACAGGACCTGGAATGAGGGACAACTTCCAAAAGAATTGAAGAAGGCAAACATCACACCAATACTGAAGAAGGACAAACCAGCAAGCCAGCCTTCAAGCTATAGACCAATCTCTTTAACATCATGCCTGGGTAAGGTCGTCGAGAGAATGGTCAACAACAGACTGTATTGGTGGATGGAAAACACCGTCACAATCAGCGCATCACAGGCACGATTCAGGAAAGGCCAAAGAACTATGGACCACCTATCAGATTTGCCCAGAAGACCAGCGATGCTTTTCAAGATAAAGACAATGTTGTGGCTATCTTCATCGACCTGCGACAGGCGTATGACCGTGTGTGGAGACATGGACTGTTCTACAAAATGCAAAAGCTTGGGATAGCAGGAAGAATGTACTGCTGGAACAAGAACTTTCAGTCTTGCAGAACTATCCAGACATCATGTGACAACAAAATTTCTTCACAGAGGACTCTCGAGGAAGGCCTTCATCAGGGGGTCAGCACTCAGCTGTACCCTCTTCCTGGTGTCCCATGAACGACTTGCCAGAAAGCACTCCACGCTGACGACTTGCTCATCTGGAGCAAAGGAAGTGACAGGAGAGCACTGAACCAAGCCATCAACGCGGACCTGACTACTACAGTGGAACTCTGATTCAACGAGCTCAGATTCAACGAGAACTCGGATTCAACGAGAGGAGGTAGATTCCCCGGGGGGTTTTTTCTTCTTTAAAATCAATTTTTTTAAAAAATAACTAGGATTCAACGAGCACTTAAAATTACCGAGCTCGGATTCAACGAGGTTGCTTCAAGGGTAAACAGCCCCCGCAGACGTGGCTTCGCTCATTTTTCTCCCAGAACGAACTTTATCTATTCCCGAAAACCATTTATTACACTTACATCGTGAACCTAGGCTATTCGCTTAGCCTATTGCATGCGACCAATCAGCGGCCTTTTTTCATATCAACACATGCGTTGTTGGAACGCGCACGTGTCTACTCTAGCGTGTGCTGGGGTCGGAAGGGCGGCCTGCACACGTGTGGCAGTGTGTGCGTGTCGGGGAGGTGTGTGTGTTTGGGGGGGGGGGGGGGGGCACGCGCAGTCACGGTCTTTTTTTCCCCTCGGCAACTGATCGCTATTACAATGTTAAGCTAGTCTTGACGTAGACCTACGTAATGAATTGTGCGCTGGTCTATGGAATCAAAAGTTGCCGTAAGCTAGGCTCTACACAGCAACACACCTTTTTGGTAAACAATCGAGATGTTTAAGTGTGCATTTGAACGAATCGGTCTTTGTTTTACATTGCTCATAATATTCAGGCATTTCAGGCACTACGTGTGACTTCTCTTAATACATTACTTGCTCAGTACCTGTAATTATCTTTACAAAACCCCGTGTTTGCTAAAACGAACACTCGGATTCAACGAGATTTTAGGTCAGGCCCGGCAACCTCCTTGAATCCGAGTTCCACTCAAGGAGTTCTACCACAAGTATCTTGGTGTACAACTGGACTGAAAGCTATCTCTCAAAGAGCACTTAGGCGAGATTACCAAGAAAGCCACCGCCAGACTAAACCTTCTGAAACACCTTTCATCGCTCAACTGGGGAGCTGACAAAGCAACCCTCCGACAACTTTATGTAGGGTATGTCAGATCTGTGATTGAGTACTCCCTACCATTACAATCCATAGCCAGCCGAAGCTCTTTGGCACAGCTTGACAGGGTACACAACCAAAACCTCAGATTTGTTTCTGGCGCGATGAAGACCACGACTAAAAGTGCCTGAGAAATCCACACCAAAAAAGAACCCCTGGAGCTCAGAAGGAAGAGTGCTACACTCGACACTTACTTAAAATTTGTGTGGCTAGAAGACACGAACGAAAACAGGAAAATGGCAGATGAGTGGGAATCAAAAACACGCATCCAGAAGACCTCCTTCATGCGAGAAGGAAAAAAAACTACTTGAGAGTTTGACCCACCCGAGAACAGAGAACCAATCACCAACATCAGCAGCGAACCTTCATGTTAGCATGCACCAGAAAGCACAATAAGGACGAGACTTTTAGACTCTTCTTGGGAAGAGACCACACCAGAAGAAATCCTCAGAACTAGTGCCCTAGAGACAGTGGACTCGTATGCTGAAACCCCAATTCATGCGTACACAGATGGGTCAGCCACAAACGCTACACGGAATGCTGGACACGGATCTATCATCAAATATCGAAACAACCTTGGAGAGAAGAGGCAGACTCAACTATTTGGCCCATGTGGAACATACAGCTCCAACTATGACGCAGAGAGAGTTGCCATAGTAAAGACCCTGGAGCAGATCACCCAAGACTTTTTTGAAGGTGCAGTAACACCAGGGGATGTTGTTGTCTTCTCTGACTCAATGTCAGTACTCCAAGCCGTCGAGGGAGGAGGAGACTACAGAGGTGACGGGAACATTCTGAGCCTTGTAAAACAGATGAGCACTTCCTATGGCGTGCGGGTCACACTGCAGTGAGTACCTGGCAATTCTGGTGTACCAGGGAATGAGACTACAGACCAGCTATCTAAAACTGGAGCAAGCCTGCCCCAACACAGACCAAGCCGCCTCTTTACAGACCTGCAGAGGGATCATCCAAGCCAAAAGCAGATACGTGTGACTTAACTAACAGATGGGCAAATGCAGAAACAGGAAGATCTCTTTTCGGGTACATGGACAAAACCGACCCCCCAAAACCCTTCGAGTCTCTTATGTAGAGCCGGTCGGACATTGATCTTCAGAGCCCGCACAGGGCACTTACACACCAACAAGCACATAAACAGAATAAGCCCCATGAGGGAACCCCATTGCAGACACTCTGACTACCACGAGAAGACCTTTGAACGTCTTCTCATTCACTGCCCAAACCTGGCAGTTCTTCGACGCAGGCTCCTACACATACCTGCAGACTTACAAAACCTGCTCTCCTCTGGCTTTGACGAGATGACAAGGACATGTGGTTTCTTGAGGGAGGCGTTGTGCTGCCAAAAGCGAAATGCTTGCAGCTAAATTTATTTGAAAACAACAACATCTTGACTTTCCTCCCACCCCTCATTGTTGGCCCTTTAGGACTCATATTTTGCCTTAACTCTAACCCCCCGCTGTTGACCTTAATACTCATACCTTTGACTTAGCTCCAACCCTTTGTTGTTGACCAATAGGGGGACTCGTATCCTTGGCTTAGCTCTGACCCCACATTGTGGACCCTTTTGAATTAGTGTATCTTGACTTACCTCCAACCTCTCAATGTTGACCCGTTAAGACGTTACCTCTAACCCAACCTCTCATAGTTGACCCTTTAGGACTCATATCTTGACTAAGCTTCAACCCCTCGTTGTTGACCCTAATACATGTACGCATACCTTTAACTCCAAGCCCACGTTGTTGACCCTTTGGACTTATGTATCATGACTTACCTCCAACCCTTCATTGTTGACCCCAAAAGACTTAAACTATATGATGACTCATATCTTGCCTTAGCTCCCAGCCCTCGTTTTTTACCCTTTTGGACTCATATTCTTAACTTAGCTCTGACATTTACTGTTGACTCTAAGGACTCACATCTTGACTTACCTCTGACCCCTCATTGTTGACCCTATAGAACTTTACCTTTAGTCCGACTCCACGTTCTTGACCCTTTAGTTGGACTTGTTGACTTAGCTCTGACCCCCACGTTGTTGACCCATTTGGTCTCATGTACATATATCTTGACTCACCCCCAACTCCACATTGTTAATCCTCAGGACTCATGTCGTGACTTGGCACCAACCCCTCTTAGTTGCTCCTTAGGACTCGTGTCATGACTTAGCTACAATCCCACATTGTTGACCCTTTTGGACTTGTGTATCTTGACTTTCCTCCAACCCCTCATTGTTGACCCTTTAAGACTCATATCTTGACCTTGCTTCGACCCCTCATTGTTGATCCTAATACTCATACCTTTAACTCCGACCCTATGTCGTTGACCCTTTGGACTCATGTTTCGTGACTTACCTCCAACCCCTTATAGGACTTTACTTATATATATATTCCCAAAATCTCATTGTGAACCTTCAGGACTCATATATCTTGACTTAGCTCCGACCCCACGTTGTTGACCCTCAGGACGCACGTCTTGACTTGGCACCAACCCCTTTTAGTTGTCACTTAGGACTCGTGTCTTGACTTAGCTACGGCCCCTCGTTGTTGACCCTAATACATTGTACATGTACATGTACATGTACATGTACTCATACCTTTAACTCCAACCCTACGTTGTTGACCCTTTGGACTCATGTTTCGTGACTTACCTCTAACCTCTCATTGTCGACTCTTTCGGACATTACCTTTAGCCCAACCCCCATGGTGTTGACCCTTTAGGACTCATATTATAATGATATCTTGACTTAGCTCCAACCTCATGTTGTCGACTCTTTAGGACTCGTATCTATCTTGACTTAGCTCCGACGTTTATCTTAGGAATCACGTCTGGACTTAGCTTTGATCCCTCTTTGATGACCCCTATAGAACTTGACTTCTATTCTTACCCCTCGTTGTTGACCCTTAGGACTCGTGTATCTTGATTTAGCTCTGACCCCTCGTTGACCCCTCAGAACACTACATGTACATGTACTGGTATTTAGTTTGTTTGATGTGGAAAAGTTTCAGTGACCAGTGACAACGGCATGATTAAAGGTACCATATAAAAAGACTGTCTGAGTTGTCAATACTATTTTTTTTGGCATTTCAGTTTACCCGTCTTTGTGAAAAAATTGTACTTGTCAGAACTGTGCAAAGAGTTCCTTTTGAGTGGAAAGCTGAAAAATATATTAAATAAATTTACAGTGTGGAATTTATCTTACTGGTTACGGTATCTGTTAGGAGTATTGGCTAGGTGTTCATGTTCATTCCTTTTTTTTGTGCCACTTAGGTGCTACTTCTTTTTTTTCCGTCTGTTATTTCTTTCTATCTGTCTTACTTTTCCCCAATGGCAGTTATTGTTTCAATGTGCTTCTTTTCACTCAAAGCAAAAGTCCCTTTTTCATTATCATTTTCAATTTCATCATCAGTATTTACGGTGTTAAAACTCTTAATCTCTTCTGGGTTATCTCCTTAGTACTGTATGTGAACTGTAATTGCCCATTTTTACCAGTATATATTGTACCTCAATGTCGTGGGCCTTTGACTTTATTTTGTGCTTTCTCAACTCATGAGTCTAAGGTGTGGAAGTTATTGGCCGTTGCACTCAAGTGTTATTTCTCTCTGTCCTGGTTGGCCAAGACAGAAGAGACCAAGGCAGCTTGCCTCATAAATGATCAAAGGCGAGTAGATGCGAGCATTTAAAAATTTCAAGTACAATTTAAGACAGGTGTCTGTGTTGAAGTTTTATATATATA
>NW_004797365.1:974459-976363 GCF_000002075.1 Aplysia californica
CCCTTGTTATGCACACAAAAAAGTCAAAATTCCATCCTCTTTCCCTTGTTGTTGTTTTTTTTAAAAACCTATACACCCTCTACACACATACCCGCCTCTTTCCCCTGTAATCTCTATAAATCAAAACACGAAAATCAAAAGTCTCTTTCTCATGCAGCCTAAATAGCCTTAACTGTTACTGTTTTTTTGTCATGTATCTCCCCTCCAAAACCAGATTTTTTGATTTAATCACATAAAACCCCAACCTCTCTCTCACTTCTTTTCCCCCCATGCACTACACACAAATCCCCAACCCCTAACCGGCCTTATTCTACTGAACTATTTTGATTTGTCTCCCGCCCTGAGTTCGTGACCAGGAAGTCTTAGCAAACAGATTAACTCTTACAAAGCCTAGACCTGCTCCTTACTATGTGGCAGAAAGTTTCGTCGAAAACATGCATACGGTTTCCATTTTCATCCTAAAGAGATAGATTTCAAGCAATAAGCTTGTATTCCCAACCAAAATATCCAGAAAAGAACGAATATTTGATATTATGAGGGCAGAGTTGTAGTACAGGCAAGCATAATATGCTTTAAAAAATTCTAGCGCATTTAATTTATTAAACTTGTGCCCATGAAACTTTGCATGGCACTTCTGCAGGCCAACGATCAAACTAAAATCTTTATCCAGTAATAAAAAAAAGTTTTTCTCTTTGGACCGTATATTAAAAACGTCTCTTTTGATGCATACAGAGGATCATTAGCATAAATGACCTAGAGTAACCTTGCCTTCAATTGACTCATTTTGAGACAGCGACACCACCCTGTCGAATTCATCCCCTAGGCGTCTCCACTTGCTCCACGTTAGGCTCGAAAAGTACTCACCCCGTCTCTTGAATCGTGTTTCTTAGGCGAACGTTGATGCGTGGTGTAAAAGGAAAATGTGCAAACTTTGTAAAGTTTTAGGTGCATGCTGTAAATTCCCTTTTACATTTTGACCCGCTTTTAGATTGCATCAAAGAAAACGTGCCGGAACCTTAGTTTGCAGAGACCTTTGTAAATAGACTTTTAGTTCTGTTCGTCATCCAACTTTTAGAGCAGTGTGCAAAGATCTGAGAAGATTGAACACAGCGATTTCTTCTTATATTGTTGTATCCGTGGTCAGACAAAAGTAAACAAGCAATAAACAAAAATCCAGTAATAAAAAACGTTTCTTTATTTGGACCCTATAAATAAACACCGCCCTTTGGGTGCACACACAGGATCACTACAATGAATGATTTACAGTAAACTAACGTGCAAATTGCTCATTGAATGTAAAACAATGGCACCCCCTTGCCTCAACATGTCAGTGTAAGCTTTTAGTCCCCCCCCCCCCCCCCCAAGACCGTCTAGACGTCTCCACGTGAGTTTCGAAAAGTACTCACCCGTCTTTTGAACCATACCTGCGTTAAAATGTTGTGTTGATGAAAATAAGTAATTAAAATGGTTTAGGTATAGAATCTACACCTATACAGCTAAAAATCCCCAATTATTTTTTGCCTCACATCATGCTAACATCAAAGAAAACGTGTTGGAACCTCATTCTGTAGTGAACTTTATTGAGGGATTTTACATTCTGTTGGTCATCCAACTTTTAGACCCTCATGCTAAACGTGAGAAAAAGCTCAAATTGAAGGATTGTTTTTATCCTTTCCTCGCGGGCAGACGAACGTTTCTTTTGTTTTGATGTTTTACGGGGCTCGCTACTGCATTAGGTAATTTGACACACGCGCAGGACACATTAACTATTTTCAGTTTGGTAGGGATTAATAATTAGAAAGTGGAGACAAAAACAGACGACAGAACATGGATCATCATCATCATCCAGTGCCAGATCTACGACAGACATCGGCGATCATGATTTTCCATTCATTCCTTTGCTC
>NW_004797365.1:977987-980073 GCF_000002075.1 Aplysia californica
AAATTAATTTCCCTCAAACATTAAGATGTTTAATGTGTCTCTCACGCTCATATGACCTTATGAAATTGCGAGCGCCTTAAAACAGCTACCAACAACAAGCTCGTAACAATAATATATAATTATTTTTATCATGACTTTTCATCTCGACATTACCTTCTTTCGTACGGATTTGACCGTCGCAACGGTCTTCGTGATAATAATATGACTGTGTTATAGAAAAGATGCATGACATAACGTGCGGCTTTATCTTACAAAAGTTTTTTATTATTTAACAACAGTCCCAGTACCTCCGGGTCCTCAAAGCAGCAGAAGTGTGTCCCAAGCCTCGACCGTGTCCAGCATCCACTCACAACGCCAGTCTTCCCATCATTCACCGCGCGTGTACGGCAAGACAGATGCCATCAAGGAGGAGTCGGAGACAGATGACGTCGACACCACAACAAACGATGACGTGGATGTGGACCTAGATTGTCCCCCGGATTTCAGGTAGCCTATAGCCTATATTCCACGACATATCTTTATATTATAGTAAAATTTCGGACTCTCCCACGATCGTCAACAGGACTTAGTTTTCTTTTGTTAACCCCCCCCCCCAAAAAAAAAAGACTTCAACAGAAACGTTTCTCTGCTATATTAGGCGAACTCAGTTCCCATTCAATTCCCAATCGCTTATGATCTCTGTTCTTAGCTTCTGACCACCATCATAGAACTCTTCTGTCTTCAAAATACCTTAATCGCCACATAAAACATTAATTTTGAAAATGATGACCGCCTTGTTAAAAAAGGCCCAACTCATCCCTATACTCATCAGCTCAGGCACTCCAGTTTTTCATTATAATTCATAGAGGTCTCGCTGAAAACAAAACTGTCCCATTTTCAAGGCGCCAGAAAAGGTTCCCTACATCTTTATAAGAAAACAATAGTTTATGTGTGGACTTTGTTTTTCTTTAATTCAAATGAAAAACAACTTATGGTACATATACTTCAATTCATTTTCTGATAGCCATGATACTCTATTGACCTATTTTGTAAAATTATAGAGAATTAAGACAAGACAAAATAGGGTAAATAATATAAGGTCAATAAGATAAGATACACTTCATCAATTCACGAGGGAAACTGTATAAATTCATGCATACCAAAACATCAACATACAAAGATTCAGCATCAACACAGAAACGCAACAATAATATACTCTGTACATTCATATTCAATGATACACTTGCAACGATGCACAACTCAGTCACACGTCATGAGTAACCCCAAAAAAAAAAACGCGTGCCATTGAAAGGGTCTGTCTAAATCGTCTTCTCCTTACAGATACCGTCACTTGTCTGACATGATGGCCGCCCTGGGCGGGATGTGGCGCCGTCGTCTCTACACTGACCTCACCCTGGTTGTGGAAGGAAAAGCTGTCCGTTGTCACAAGGTGATCCTCGCCTCGGCCTCCCCTTACTTCCACACCCGCCTCTTCACAGGTAGACGTGAATCCCCCATTGATAAAATTTTCCTCACGAACGTCTCCAAAACAATTCTGGATTTGATTTTGGATTTTCTTTACACCGGAGAGTGCCCGCTCAATCTGGACAACGCGGAAGACATCTTGAAAGCCGCTTGTTTATTCCAACTCTCGTCTCTCCACGACATGGCAGATCTATACCTCAGCGAAAACATCGACGCCAGTAACTGCCTCAGGATTTTCAAACTTGCAAACTCGACTTCGAGCCCGCTGATGAAAGAGCAAGCTCGCTGGGTGATCAACAACCATTTTCTAGCAATATGGCAGACGCCGATGTTTCGACATCTGACGTGCAAAGAGCTCATCTCCGTCATAGAGCAGGATGAGCTGGTGGTGCCGGACGAGGACAGCGTTTGTAACGCCATTCTGACGTGGCTGGAGGCGGACAGAGACAAGAGACGCTTCATGCTCAGCGAGATCCTTAGACGGGTCAAGCTGCCTCAGCAGAGGAAAGAGTTCATCAAGGAGACACTCGCTGCCGACCACATGGTCAAGGTAATAATAAAGAAGATTAATCATCATCATCATCATCATCATCATCATCATCATCATCATCATCATCATCAT
>NW_004797365.1:980490-982675 GCF_000002075.1 Aplysia californica
CTACTACTACTACTACTACTACTACTACTACTACTACTACTACTACTACTACTCTCTCTTTCTTTCTTTCTCGCCGTCTCTTCGTTTTGTGTCTTTCCAACTTCAGTAGCAAGAAACTGGAAACAGCTTCGTAAGTGTCAGAACCACCATTTGAAATTTAAACTGCTGTTGTCGTCTAAATGAAATTCCTGGAATGACACGGAGAGACGATTAATACAGATGTCTTGAAGAGATCAGAGATGCCCAGTTATTCAGTACATGTACTTCTCAAAACTTCCACACATCACGCTTTTGCAGTTTTCATATTTTGTATAAACCTGAAGTACTTTTCAAGTCTCTTTCCTGGCAATTTAAGAGGGCGTTCTTAAATTCATGGAAAAATGAAGCTACATCATAACTCATTCTTGGGCTTTGATAACTTGTTCCACACCATCTAGTGCTGCCAGCTGTTGATTTGATGTTATCAGAGCCGCTATAACCAATACTTCGTTATTATAGTATTATTATGTCAACCCCGCCTTTTTGTCTATTCAAAGAGGAAATCACCAGCGTCTGTGGTGTAGTAGTTTGGCGCTTCGCTGTCGCACACAGGATACCTGAGTTCGATTCCCGAGTCGGGAGACATTTTTATCGAGTGTCTTGGTCTTTCGTTGTGTCCCCTTGAGCCCGGGTTGGCCTGCCACCTAAATGAAGTAAAGTGTGTCTAAGGGGGTGTAAAACACCTCAATTAAAAAGAGGATGTCAAGGACAATAAGCAAATTGAAACTGTTCTGTTCAGGCCAGGTCTTCTCATCACTGCCACGTACTCACCCCCTCATCACCCCCTCCCAAACCGTTGAAGAAGTCACACACATACTGCTTTCGTTTTCCTTATCAACATTATGATGATATTATATCAAGCCTTCTCATCATAGTCTCGTCTTTTCCCACCTTCTGGTGCAGACAATTTAAATGTATTTTCTCCTTTTAAAATATCAGTACCAATAATTAATTATACCTTCACAGGAGGATGTGGTGTGTCAGAGACTTCTCCGCAGGGTGAAAAAGGCCCATCAAATTTCCCTGGAGGAAAGCATCGCCAAGAGTTTGGAAGCCAAAGCCAGCGCCATGAGAGATGAAGTAATTATGTTCTTAGGAGGCATCGTCAACGAGGACGCAAAGTTCAAATGCAAGCAGCAAGTTCTAGCATTCAATTTGGAGTTCCGTCGTTTCTACCCAATGGCACCCCTTCCAATGGGCTGCGACTCGGGCGTGGCGTGCTGTCGCCATGGTAACGACATTCTCGTCTGCGGGCTCGGGGAATCCCGGCAGGCTTTAGTTCGCTACGTATCCGCGCATAATGTGTGGCGGGTGCTGGCGCCCATGACGATAGGACGACGGGGTCACGCAATCGTTTCCCATGGCAACTTCGTGTATGTCCTTGGCGGGATGATGGATCAAGCCGTAGACGGCTCCAAACGCATCACGGCCATGGTGGAACGTTACGATATCAAACGAAACAGATGGGGCTTCACAGCGACCTTGCCAGAAAGTGTTTGGGGGCATTCGGCGGTTGTTACGGGGACGAAAATCGTCACTTTTGGTGGCTACCATTCTCGGGACTCCCCCACGACTTCTGTGCAGACCTATGACATGAAGACAGGGTTAGCGAGGGTCACCAGCCAACTTCCGTTTCCGGTGGCCTTGACCCAGGCTGTGGAATGCGACGGCTTGATTTACATCGTCTGCCCTACGGGGAATATTTTGAAGACTACTGACTGTTGGAGATTCCAGACATGCAGTGCGTTGCCAGGGTTCAAACGGGCTATGTATGGGGCCACGGTACATCGAGGACGGCTCTTTGTCGCTGGAGGCAAGTTTAACCACGAAGCTTACGATGACATGATGATGGTGGACCTTAGTAATCAAGCACTTGTCAACATGCCGGAAAAGCTACCTTTGCCTATGTACGGATTTGGGTGTGTGGCCTTGACACTTAGCAGAGGACTTATGGTGAAAATGGCGTTTGATTGAAAGCTTGCATTATTTGAACGATTTATTTGAACCATTACAAGTGAGATAGAATTACCTGGAGGTCCATACAGAATCGATATTTGCAAGGGGTTATCACAGAGTGTACCGTTTGTGTGTTTTTGATGTGTGTATGTATGTGTGTGTGTGTGTGTGTGTGTGTGTGTGTGTGTGT